>NC_051862.1:63101893-63254393 GCF_015732765.1 Culex quinquefasciatus | reverse complement strand
TTACGGAAGGTTCACGTCGGGTGGTGACGCACAGTGTTGATTTAGAAAAATATCTTGTGTTAGTTTTAATTTTTTTTTATCAGCAAACTTTTTTTTTAATAATTTCAAATAATTCAGCTAAATATTTGCCACGAGTTCCATACAACATTTTTTTAAGCGTCTAATTCCCCGCTACAAATATTCTGGAAAACGGAAAAATTTGATCAAATTTCCTGGGAATTCTGGGGAAATTTATTGAAAATTATTCTGGTCAATAGGTGCAAGTAATTGGTTAGACAACTTGTTGAAAGGAAAATAGAAATTATGTTTTTCAAAACAATTATCTTCTACGGGTTCAGTTCATGGATAATTAAATAAGCGTTGAAAAATCATACTTTTCGTGCTTTATGTTTTATTAAACCAGATACAGTAGATCCAGTACTCCATAAAAAATTGACTATAAACTGTTATTTCTCGACAACCTTATTAAACACATTGAACTAATTCTTCATGAGAATATTTTATGATACCAATTAAATTTTCATTCAAATTGGTCGTGTTCAACATAAACGTAAAAACAACTCAATGTTGATAAAACACAAATTTTCTTTGAAAAACTGACCAAAATAGTCTATTTTCATTCCATAATACCGTATATATCAATTTCTAGTTCTGAATACTTTAGAGATAAATATGAATATGAATAATATGAAGAGTAAATTGAATTGAATGATCAAATTAAGTTCACTCATTTTAAATTCCCGGGTTTTTTATTACATTTTGTTCTCTGGGGTTTCCAGTATCATGGATTACTTATTAATCTTTAATCTTTAAGTTTAATTAAGTAATCCAGTGATTCCGGATTTACCCAGTAGGGTAGGGTAGTCAACAATGAGACACTTTTGGTTTTTAACATTCAACGATTTTTGTATTTTTTTCATCAGCATGTTTTAATGAGCTTTTTGTGGCATTTTCTTTCTTTTAATGTGTTCTAACATTGACCAAAATATGAGATCGATCCGACCTCTACAGCCAGAGCTATTCAACTGTCTCATTGTAGACGCACTTGGCAGGAACAATGAGACAGGTGGGGAACAATGAGACACTCTACGAATATCAATACTTTTCTAGTAAAACATCATATTTCTGTATTGTTCCATTGCAGGTGACTTGCCTTAAACATTTTAAAGCAATTTTGCCAACTTGAAACTTCAATTAACATAACTTATACTGAAAAGTATTTAAATTTTGTAAAATCCATTTATTTATATCAAATAACTTTATATTCTTAGTTAAATGAAGTTAAAACTCAATAAATATGCCAAAAATCACTTCCAATTCATGTTTTGAAAGATTTCCCTAGATTTTGAAAAGTTTCATGAAGAAAAATCAAAGTGTCTCATTGTTACCCATGGGCTGAAAAGAGTGGGGAACAATGAGACAGCCCTGGATTCTGGGTATATTCTTAATGTTGGTCAAATCTAATGAAAGGCAATTGTTGCCCAACTCATGCCCTATGAAATGACGAAAGCAATTTGGAGAAATATTAGTTTTTGTATTAATGGCAGCCTATAAGCGAAAATGTAATTTTCAGGCATGATTTACTTTTACACTCCAAAATCAAACATTTATGAATAACTTTGCAAAGGAGCGTCCATAACCAAATCCACTATAATGGTAGACGTGTATCCAGTAGACACACCATTCCCCAAAATATGAGCCTGATTGGTTGAAACTACGACTTGTGAGAGCCATTTTATCATTGTTCCCCGTGTCTCATTGATGACTACTCTACCCTAATTCCAAAATCATTCTGTTAATTCCCAAAAAATATTTTTTTTGGAAATCAATCTACAGAAAATTATTAAACAATAAAAAAACTATTTTAAATAACAATCTCGATAACACTTTTATAAATACGTTTTTGTATATATTTTTAGCATGTAAGGAGTTTTCAGCAGTGAGCTAGAATGGTAACCCGGCATCACTCGAATTTTGAGCAGGTGATTCGTTAATTCCAAAGTGATTCCAGAAATACTCAGTAATGTCGCATTCATTCAAGATTTTTCGAATAAATCTAGTAATCACCGGAAATTGTTTGTGAGGGAAATCTGGCAACACATTATGATCAAAAAATGAAGTAACTTTCTATAATCATAAACTTTTTTAAAAGGAATGAAAAAAAATCATACCTTAATTTGAAACAATAAAATAGGGTTTAAAATGAAAAAAAAAACTTGAAGAAAATGTTATATCAGGCATTGAAAAAAATATGAAATAAGTTAAGAATCATGCATTAATAGGCTGTAACAGGTATCATGGGTCTCGTGGCGCAGGGGTAGCGGCTTCGGCTGCCGATCCCGATGATGCTATGAGACGCGGGTTCGATTCCCGCCTTATCCACTGAGCTTCTATCGGATGGTGAAGTAAAACGTCGGTCCCGGTTTCTCCTGTCTCGTCAGAGGCGCTGGAGCAGAAATCCCACGTTAGAGGAAGGCCATGCCCCGGGGGGCGTAGTGCCAATAGTTTCGTTTTTTAGGTATCATTCACCGGTCATTCAGAATTTATCAGTTGAGGTTCTAAAAATACTAGTGCTTGCTTCCAGACAGTAATATAAAATTCCAGAAACTCGTGCAGTTTGAATTTTTAAAGTTTTTCTCCAAAGTTTGTATGGAAAATCAGGGCAGTTCGTCGCTGTCGTAAAAAATCCAATAAAGGGATGAACCAAGGAGAAAAACTTTGAAAAATACAAAGTGTATGAGTTTCTGGAAACAGCTTGTTAATTTGAAGGTCAGTGTTATTCTTTGCAAGGCTGATGTGTTGCAATAATTGTTTGATTTTGAATGTTCAAAAACAAAAATTATGCAAGATTTTCTTAGCAACTCGAAAAAAATCCGAAGTGGCTATAACACATCGAACGAATGAATCGCAAAACGAAAAAAAAAACGAAACTATTGGCACTACGCCCCCCGGGGCATGGCCTTCCTCTAACGTGGGATTTCTGCTCCAGCGCCTCTGACGAGACAGGAGAAAAATGAATCGCAGCTTTTTTGAATTGTCATCAAATTGATCACACTATAACTTGCACGAGAACCTTTGGTCGGAGTTTGATTATTCAAGAAAAAACATTTGTAAAATTTTCAGATCTTTTCAAAAAATTGCTTCAAAACTTCAAAAAATATCTCTTATGTTCTGAAATGAAATATTTAAAAAGATTAAACCAGTTATTTTAAAACTTGTTGTAAAATTACCATCGATCTGTAATTTTAATTATCAGCAAAAATATCATTTGTTTGTGACAAAATGTAATAGTGACAAAGAATAATATACATTGCTTTCTTCTAACTTTAATTTTTAATAATATTTTTATTGAAAAACATGTTTTTGCTCAAGCTGAAACTTTTTCGCTGAAAAAAATAATTCTCTTTCATTTTCCAAAAATGTGGTGGAAAAAAATAATTCTATTTCATTTTCCAAAAATGTAGTTGTTGTAGTTGAAGTAGCTGTAAACAACACAAAAAGTTATGAATAAAAAAGTCTCGGACAAACAGTTTTTGTTCCAATAAAAATATTTTAAATAGGGAAAATGATTGATGAACTTTGAAGAATGAAATGAAGTTTTATTTTTATTGCAAGAATAAAAAAGGATTAAAAAAAATTAAAAATTGTATTTTAAAATGTTATGTGCTCTCTTAACGTATGACTTGACAACTTGCGCGGGAAGCAAGAAAAGTCAATCCTGTTATACTGCCCACCATTGAAAAAACGGCTAAAATCCACTTTTGGCAAAAACGAGATATTAGCACTAGGTGATAGAGGATGTTCCAACGCATCTTCTGGAACTTGAATTTCACTGCAATATTAGAGCAACACATGTCTCATGGTGAGAAACATTGGAAAGTGATAAACATTGAATAAAGAAGATAATTAGCGAAAAAATTGTGCACTGTATTCCGCCGGGGAATTGAACCCCGTTCTATCTCATACCGTGAGAACGCATCACCGATCTGCCAACGGAACCAAACCACCGTGCTGAGAGGCGATCTCTTAGAACGTGATCTGTTTCTACTGGGTAATCGTATGACATTTGTTCACTACAATAGTTTTTAGACTTGGCTGCCGATGCGAAAAACCAAACGGCTAATATGCCACTCTTATGGGAAATTGCCTTGACGGAGATTTTGTGACAAACACTAAAACGCGTTTTTCTCGGAATACTTGATTTGGCATAATAGCCGAATTTTCAATTATGGGCAGTATAGGTAAGTTTAATATATTTGAAGTAAATTTAAAATTTATATGTAACTACCATAAAATCACAGTGTTCCTTCATATTTTTGTTGATGCGTTTTTCCCTACTTCAGACGCTTCCACCGTGAAGGTTCATGTTGGTTTTCACAGGAACGCACTGCGAGTGTGGCAGAATGTGGATGTTATTTTTTTTTCTTGTTTTCCCTTTATTTTTCCCCCGGGTGTGCGAGAGTGCGCCTTCTCTCTGGCGTGGAAAATTAAAACCGAGAACCGAGATTGTTTTCAATCACGGGAAACACATCTCGTGACGGTGTGGTGGATTTTCAAGGAAATTGCTAGGCTACTCTGGGTGGGAGCGTGAGTTATTCAGATGATATGGAACACAAACAGAGGTCTTGCTGTGGAGTGGAGTGGGTTTGTTGAACTTCGTGTGGAATAATTCATCACAAGATTATTTGTACTTCAAAGTTTTTTTTGTGCGATTTCAACTTCCGATGATCCAATTTTAAACTTGTCTCCCCAAAATTACACTTACCGGTACAGCTGTCCCAGGTTGTAGTGGGCATTGATGTGCTCCGACGAGTACCGAATCGCCTCCAGGAAGTGGTACTCCGCCGGACCAAAGTCGACCATCAGCGTCCCGATGTTGTTGTGGGCACTGGCATAGGTCGGCCACAGTCGCAGGGCCTCACGGTAGTGCACGATGGCGTCCCCCGGTTGGGACGAGTCGCGCAGGTAATTCCCGAAATTGTAGTGCATTTTGGCGTTGTGGGGTAGGGTTTGGAGACCGGATCTGGGAGGAAAAACAATTACGTCATACAACATGATTCAGCTTTACGAGAAGACACCTTACCTTAGGAGTGCCTCCCGTGAGCTCCAGTCTACGTTGCGGGTGAGGGTCTTTAGGGTACCGGCTGCTATCAGGAGGATGCCAAACGCCATGATGGGCTTTCGTAGCTTGGGAACGCGTTCCCAGAGTCGCTGGGCACCGTACACCACCAGAATTACGCTACCCATGCTGGAAAACAAACAATATTTGGTGTTAGTCATAAATTTTAAAATAATTGAAATTAATTATTAAATTATCGATAAAATCTAAAAGTTATAGCCAATATTTATTTTTTTCAAATCTGTATTTTTAACAAATTTTCCCTTGAGGTTGACTTTTTTTAAAAGCCTATCAAAAAAGATGTATGGCACTCCCAACAATTGACGTTAAAACGCCTTCTCACCAATCTTTTGAGTGATAAGCACTTCCGGAAATAACCCCCATCCCTGGTCGTTCGTTGGCACTGATATTTACTGCCCCACTCATCGTTAGCCTCGTGAAATCAATTGGTCCGGGAAAACCGAAACGTTTCACGGGAGGGGAAAATCTTGATAAAACGCCCCCACACCGTACATTTCTTAAACGCCATAACGAATCCAATTTAGTTTTGATTACTTCGGAAAACTTCCGGCACACGTTCGAGTCTCTCACTGTTTGTATGTTAGTGTGTGTGATTTACTTCGTGACGCTGAGTGTGTGTGTTATTCTTTTCTTTTCTCACGTCTCTCTAGCCATCACGGAAGAACGATTGATGGTGATGGTAGGCAGTCAGTCAGGCGCTTTCGGTGGCAAATAAATTGATTTGATTCAGCAGAAATACAAAAAGGAAAGCCAGAAACACGACCACCTGACACGTACCGGCATTATAGTAGTTGGTCGTTTGGAACAACTTAATTTCAAGATATTTTATGGCTTTGACTAAGCAAAAAGCCATTCTAATAAAAAATTGAAAAAAAACATGAAAAAACTGTAAAAAAATACTGCAAAACTGTAGAACAAAATGTAACTTACCTAGGAATGTAGAGCACTCGCTCGGCGACGACGAAACCGACGGTTACAACTAAATTCGTGGCCGGAAGGAACGGTAACACCAGCAGCAGAAACCCCAGCACTACCGGAACGTGACGTTGGTGCTGTTTAAAAGTGAATAAAAAAAAAATATAAAAAATGAGTGCAATGTTTCAGTCAGTTGATCATTATTTTGGCATTTTTTAAATATCATGATGTTTGAACACAAAAATGTGACTTTTTATTTGTTAAATAAATGCCAAAAATGTGATCCAGTTGCCCTTCTCAAACTAAATTATTTAAAGCAAACTGCTTCTGATGCTGCTACAAGAAAAAACAGTGTTGAGTCTGAAGCCAAATGAGTGTAAGCTTGGAAACCTTTGGTGTTGTAAACAGTTTCTAGACAGATGAAGCTGGGGTCACAGAATAAGCTTTGAATTATTTTTTTGTAAATCATGTTGGATTTTTTGAAGTAATTTTTGAGCAATTCTCTACAAAATCGGTCTTTTTTCTTCAATTTTAATTTTTGTATTTTTTTTATCCTTGCATCATTAGTTTGTCCATATAATTTTCCATACAAATTTGGCAGCTGTCCAATGATGTATGAAAATTCAAAAATCTGTTTCTTTTGAAGGAATTTTTTGATCGATTTGGTGTCTTTGGCAAAGTTGTAGGTATGGATACGGACTACACTGGAAAAAAATGAAACTCGGTAAAAAAAATTTGGTGATTTTTTATTTAACTTTTTGTCACTAAAACTTGTCACTAAAACTAAATCGGACCATAAGTTGCTGAGATATCGACTTTAGAAAATGGTGGGTAGTTTGGGTGAGACTTAGAAAACATCAATTTTCCTGTTTTTAAACATTTGCATGGCAATATCTCAGCAACTAAGGGTCGTATCGACAAAGTTCAAAAAAGCTAAATATAGAAAATTTACTCAGCTTTTCAAAAATATTTTTTTCAAAGGTGGGCAAACATGGGCACTTATTTTAAAACATGAAAAACTACGACTATTTTCGAAAAAGTTACCTTAAAATGGCTATAACTTGAAAACGGTGCACTCTATCAAAATGTCACTAAAGTACTTTTTGATTGCAAATTTGATTTTACATCAAAAAATGAAGTTGAAAAATTTTTGCGACCAATATTTAGATTTTTTGAAAAAATCAGTATTGATTCAAAAAATCATAACTCCGTCAAAGATTTTTTGCACAACCTGGAAATTTCTGAAAAGTTGGCATTTGATGCCCTCTTATAAATATCAAAAAATAAAAAAAATAAAAATAGTGTTTTTTTGCAAATCAAGTTTAAGTGACAAAAAGTTAAATAAAAAATCACTGAATTTTTTTTACCGTGTATATTTTTTTCCGGTGTAGTCCGTATCCATACCTACAACTTTGCCGAAGACACCAAATCGATCAAAAAATTCCTTCAAAAGATACAGATTTTTGAATTTTCATACATCGTTTTTGTATGGACAGCTGCCAAATTTGTATGGAAAATTATATGGACAAACTAATGATGCAAAATGGCTTCTTTGGGCATACCGAAGGTACCAAAAAAGTTTCAGTCGGATAAAAAAATACAAAAAAAAATCGAATGACCGAAATCTTTACAATGTTACAAATAAATTTGAAGATTATTTGGTCTCCTTCAAAATTTCTCTAAAAAGTTGAATCTTTAAAGATCAACTTGATAATCCAGTCCCTTTGACACCAAATTTCCATCTCATCATCGTTTCAGGCTGCAAATTATTGAAAAACACCTCTTTTTTCGCATGTTCAAAAATGAAAGGGGTCGTACCGCCCCTCCGTCACGAGATATCGAAAAACGGACCTCGGATTCATGATCAGGGACACAAGTTACCTCTAAGGACAAAGTTTAACGTAAATCGAAGAGGAGTCGGTGCAACTTTTCCCGATTTCGTGTGAGTTGGTATAGAGAATTGTAAAGTTTGTTATTTCAGGAATGAAAAGAATATTTTTTTCATTTTTCTTCGTACCTTAAAATCATAATATTATATGCTCAATTTTGCTTCCCTCTCACAAAACAACTGAAAACTGAAGATTTCAGTCTCAATTGGTCCTCGTTCTTCCGCCGTAAAACCTGCTGGAAATCGAATTTCAAAAAACTTATACGACGTCCGTTTAACATTCCCCAGCTCGGAACGCATTGTCCACAGAATTTTATTCATTTGCCAACTCCGTATGCCACACGCCCCACCCACCTCCCTCCCCCACTTTCAAACATATTACCTAATGAATACGAATGAGATGAAAGTTCCCCGTTTCGAGACAGGACTTCACTTTTTTCCCAGAAACCAACCATCCGGACGGACGTACGTGTGGCCAGGACCTCTTCCCTTTTTTCAACTCCACCCATTTTCTCGTCAGGTGAAAAAATAAAATAAAAACTTCTGGAAAAGCGCCTCCAGGATGGAAAATTGGAAGCAGTCGTGGCGCAACCAAAAGGAAGAAAAACTATATTACTGGAAGAAAATTGGGCTCGCCAGGAAAAAGTTGGCTGCTCCTTAGTAAGACGACAACAACATCAACAACATCGCCAAGTCCCGGGGAAAACTCTTTCCCAGTGCTTCTGGACTGACGTTGACTGGGAAGTTGATTTAATTTATTCATGGCGTTTGTCGGCAGAGCAGGAAGTAAGCAATCGAAAAACGGACCAAAGGTTTGGAAGGGGGTGGGAGTGAGACTCTAAGTGAGTGTTTGTGTTGGGCATCCGTGTGTTGTGGGAGTATTTACTGAACGGTGTAAATGTGAACTTGTGAACTTGTAATTGGGTGGTCACGGTAAAATTTGTCAATACCAAAGCGTTTTTAACATAGCATTGTGAAAGATTGTTAGCTGTTGAGAATCTATTTTAATTGTTTAGAATTTCCTTGTTTAACATATTTCCCTCTTTTTAGTTTTTGTTGGTTCAAATCTTCCGGGAAATTAAAAATGAAAAGCTGTAGAATTTCTCAAAATCTTTCGAGATTATTAGTTTTGATTTTTTTACAGGAATAACATTTTGTTCATGCATTATCAATGTGAAAAAGTGCTATTTTGCATCTTTAATGTGTCCATTCATGGCTCCAAGCAAATTTTAAGATTCGAAAACCTGTATCGATTTGGTGTCTTCGACAAAAATTGTAGGCTATGATTAGACTTTTAAGAAAAAAAAAGGAACAGAAGAAATTTTCATATTTTTTTAATATGACTTTTCATTACTACCAGTTGAATCATCAAAATACGCACTTAAAAAAAAAATCTACAGTTTTTAAATATTATAAAAGACTAAATAAGGCATGTGCTCTAGAGTCAAGGATTGTGCAAAATATGTATTTTTTTATGTTAAGTTACTTTTTTTTTGTCAGAAAAAAATGATTACTCAACAAAATATATTAAAATATTGTTATATAAAATTTCAAAACATAAATTTTAGATGAAAAATCTAATTTTCAATAACAATACTTAAACACATTTTTTGATAAAGTGTGTTGTTTTTAAGTCAGAAGCATTTTCTGAATAAAATTTTAAGAAAAATGTTCACTCGTTGGGCGAATATTGAACTTTCAACACGACCAGAATTCACCACAAAAAGCTTGGTGAACCGAATTGGAAAGCTTTCAAGATGAATCTAAGAACATGCGAAGAATTAAGGACTATAAATAACTTTAACCGGCCACATCACTTACCCAGTGAATCCTGGCTTCACACACCCATCTTACTAACACCCTCAATTCTCACGTGATACTTTGTCGAAGACGCAGCCGATTTAGCGGTCTTCATCACTCAAGTATCGGACTAAAATTCCCATCCATTTCCCCGTATCTCACCACTGGTCGTGGCCGGCGCTGTGATTGGCTAGCATGATAGGGACATTTGAAAGTTGCGAAGTGGTGATGATTGGTTCTTACTCTTCATCTTTAGTCCACGGAGCAGTTCTTGGAGGTCCTGGTCAATAACAGAGTAGAAACTACGGCTAGACACCAATGCTATGCTATGTTATGCGTTCTTTTATTGAAAACATTTTAATTCAAATGACAATACTTTATAATTTGGGTAATTCTCCACCAACTCACACGAAATCGGAAAAAGTTGCCCCGAACCCTCTTCGATTTTCGTGAAACTTTGCTCTAAGGGGTTATTTTGGTTCCTGATCACGAATCCGATGTCCATTTTTCGATATCTCGTGACGGTGGGGCGGTACGACCCCTTTCATTTTTCTGGTTTTTTACTAAGACACGTTTTTCAGTGATTTGTAGCTCACCACCGTGAAGAGATAGAAATTTGGTGTCAAAGGGACTTTTGTGTAAAATTAGACGCCCGATTTGATGGCGTACTCAAAATCCCGAAAAACGTATTTTTCATCAAAAAAGGTTAAAAAATAGTTTTAAAATCGCTGCCATTTCCCGTTACTCAACGGTTAAAAATCGTGAGGCATGTCATTTTATGGGAAATTTAATGTACTTTTCGAATCTGAAATAACTCAGAAGGGACATTTTTTCATTTAGAACAATTTTTTTCATTTTGAAATTACTTGTTTTTTTTTTCTAACTTTGCTGGGTTACATTTTAGAGTGTAACAATGTTCTACAAAGTTGTAGAGCAGACAAAAACATTTTTTTAATATATAGACATAAGGGGTTGGCAAGTATTCTTCACGAATTATGGGAATTTTTCAAAAAAGTTTTTTGAAAAAGTTATGATTTTGACCATTTTGACCAGTTTTTCGTATTTTTAACCCCAAAAACTCAATCGTGTGCTTTTGAAAGTATTTTTTTCGGAAAATTCAGCTAATTTTTCATAAGAATGACCCCTTGGACGATTGTTGTGGCTTGTGCACTGCTTGTATGTGGGGATTTTTCAAAAATAAAAAAAAAACAAACCGGATACACTCACTCAGCACAAAAATATTTTGTTTGAAAAACAATTCTGATTCTCGCAATGCACGAGTCACAACAATCATCCAATGGGTCATTCTTATGCAAAATTAGCTGAACTTTCCGAAAAAAATACTTTCAAACACACACGATTCAGTTTTAGGGGTTTAAAATTCGAAAAACTGGTCAAAAATGGTAAAAATGATAACTTTTTCATAAAACTTTTTTGTAAAATTCTGATAACTCGTGAAGAATACCTGCAAACCCCTTATGTCTACATATCAATTGTTTTTGTCTGCTCTGCAACTTTGTAGAACATTGTTACACTCTAAAATGTAACCCTGCAAAGTTAGAAAAAACACGTAATTTTAAAATGAAAAATTTTGTTCTAAATGAAAAAATGACCCTTCTGGGTTGTTTCAGATTCAAAAAGTACATTAAATTTACCATAAAATGACATGTCTCACGATTTTTTACAGTTGAGTAACGGGAAGTGGCAGCGATTTTAAAACTATTTTTTAACTTTTTTTCTATCTCTCTTCTTCCAAATTTCTATCTCTTCATGGTTGCGAGTTACAAATCACTGAAAAACGTGTCTTAGTAAAAAACCAGAAAAATGAAAGGGGTCGTACCGCCCCACCGTCACGAAATATCGAAAAATGGACCTCGGATTCGTGATCAGGAACCAAAATAACCACTTAGAGCAAAGTTTTACGCAAATCTAAGAGGGGTCGGGGCAACTGCTGTGTGAGTTGGCGGAGAATGACCCTATTACAATATGCCACGGTATGTTTCCTAGAACAAACATAAGATAAAAAAATCGGAAAGTCTTAAATATATTTGGCACCATGAAAGAAGGGCTCTTTCCCGACATTTTTCGGGGTCCGGCGAAAGATTTCGTCGAGGGGTCTAGAGCAACTTTTTTTTGAAGATTTTTTTTCGATTTTATAGGACTTTTCTTCAGAAAAGTTGATGGAAACAGATGGGTTCATGTTCATATCCATAAAATTCTCTTATGAATGTGCCTCAAGCGACTCTTAATTACGTATTTGACCTCAAATAAAAAGTTTCCAGCCCAAATTTACCAGATTTCTAGCATTCTTTGAAATAACCCCAACATCCTCGCTGGAAACCTCAAAACGATTGAATAAAAATATTTTCTTTGTACAATTTGTCATAAAAATACAGTAATAGATTGCCCGGATACAATTTCGAGCTTAAACCATTGCTAAATTTAGAGTATTTCATTTAAAAGCTATTTATTACCCAAAAGATTCCCAACATTATTTTTTCCATCCTCTGCCCTACAACACTAAAATGTTTTGAAACATTTTCGAATCAATCACAGTGTAGAGAACAGTTTTCTGAACAATTTCCATAAAAAAGTATCAATTTTGGTTCAATATAGGCAGAGATAAACCCAATTTCCTAAAATAAAAAGCGACTTCCATCAAAATTCTGGATTTAATTACCATTCAAACGATGAACACCGCCTACTGAGTTTTTTATGATTCTAATAAAATAATTTAAATAAATTTCATCAAAATTTTGTATGAATTTTGTGTTTCAGAAAAATGTTTTCATCCTTAAAAATATCATAGTAGGCAGTATTCATCGTTTGAATGGGAATTAAATCCAGAAATTTTGGAGAAAGTCACATTTTATTTTACGAAATTGGGTATATCTCTGCTTATATTGAACCAAAATAGATATTTTTTAATGGAAATTGTTCAGAAAACTGTTTTCTACAATGTGATTGATTCGAAAATGTTTTAAAATGTCATGGTGTAAAATAACAGAAGATTGAAAAAATAATGTTGGGAATAAATAGCTTTAAAATAAAAAAAACTCTAAGTTTAGCAATGTTTTAAGCTCGAATTTGTATCCGGGCAATCTGTTGCTGTATTTTTATGACAAATTGTTCAAATAAAAGATTGTTATTCGATCGTTTTGAGGTTTCCAGCTTGGATGTTGGGGTTATTTCAAAGAAAGCTAGAAATCTGGTAAATTTGGGTTGGAAACTTTTTATCCGAGGTCAAATATGTAATTTAGAGTCGCTTGAGGCACATTCATAAGAAATTTTATGGTTATGAACATGAACTTATATATTTCCATCGACTTTTCTGAAGAAAAATCCTATAAAATCGAAAAAAATCTTCAAAAAAAAAGTTGCACTAGACCCCCGCCGAAATATTTCGCCGGACCCCGAAAAATTTTGGGAAAGCACCCTTCTTTAAAGGTGCCAAAAATCAGACTTTCCGATTTTTTTTATCTTAATGTTTTCGGAAAAATACACCGTGTATGTTGATGCTTCTGCGCTTTCCTTTGCTTACTATATAAGATCTCAGCAAGCTTAGTACAAGAGAGCACTGATGTATCGGTTTATTGAATTTTGTTATTTGCATGCATTGTTTAAAGAAAATCTTTGAAATCCAGGAAATTTTGCGAGAACTACTGAATTTAATGAATATCTCACAGTCCGCGAAACAGTGAAAATTCACTTACCCTACATATTATTTATTTATAATATCTCCATTAAATAGCATTTTTTTTTTCAAGTAGTTATGTAACGTAACGTTACAGCCTTTTGAAATTTCTCTTAAATCAACTTTTAGTAAACCAATAATAGGGTCTTATTTTTTTCTTCATTTAAAACACCAGCATTTTTTATAATATTTGTTCAGTTTTTCAACAACCAAAGTGTTGTCTACAAAACACTTATTTTTTCATGAACTTCATTTTTCCCCCACTCCTCCAACAATCATGAACACCACCACTCTGCCCAATCGTCACCTCCTCACTCGTCATGATCTGCAGCAGCAGCAGCAGTGGAAAGGTGTACAGAGAAGTCATTTTGTGGAAATGAGTTTTTCCGGCCTGCGCGAGTGGGTGGACGGAATACAAACCCAAAGAGAGCGCACAAAAAGAGTTGACGTGGAGCAAAAGAAGAAACGCTGCCAAGTTGTACCGGGTTGTGGGGGTGGGAGGTACGGTCTTTTAACAAAGTGCTTGATATTAATTATTTATTACAGCTACACTGCCCATGATCGCATAAATGTCCCATATGCATTTTCATCACTTTTGAGTTATTGATGCAGTTTGGTTCAAAATCGTGTGCTCTTTCAAAAGAGCCTATAACATCCAGTACTTTGCTCTAGAAATCAGGAGGAAATCCTGTTTTTTCGTGAAAACTTAACACGTAGCCTTATGCATGGGACAAACTTCCCTTGCGTTTTTCTCAGCTTGCTGTTTTTGCATATGGGACATTTATGCGAACATGGGCAGTACACGCACTTAATTTAGTTACGGAAGGGAAAGGCCGGGTTGGGTGGAGGAAAGGAGGTCGGAAAAACGTGAGTCGCGAGCACGATAGCGGAGAAAGTGTTGCCAGGTCGAAGGTCCTGGTCATAGCGGGTGAAAGTGGAGGGAAAATTTCAATTAAACGCTATCTAGCGTCGTTTTCTCCTTGGCTGGCAGTGGAGTCCTGGTGAATGAAATAAAGTGGCGTAGCATTCACGAAGAAGCCTATTTCCCAAATAAAGAGGGAGGGTGGAAGAGGTACCACTTTCACACTCGGTGCACGTCACATCGCTGGCTGGAAGTGGGTTGTGGGGGTGGAAGTTTCGGTTTGGTATTTATAGCCATTTGTGGATGTGCGGGAAAGTGTTGCGGTGGAAGGCCGGAAAACGGGAAGAAATTAAGTAATGATGTTTATATGCATTGCGTGTGTGCGGTTTGGCTTTATCATCAGGCCTGGGAGGTACGCGATGGAGTCGTTCAATAGGCAATGGATTATGCTTATTGAATTTTATGCCGACGTGATTTCTTGCACGGGCTAACAAAGTCGATGGCGAAGAGTAATGGTGCGTGAGCGTTCATGCACGATGACTTGAGGCAAGATTGTAGAGAGGGAAATTTACATGAAAATTGTGTTTAGGATTTAGAAGGTAATTTATGAAATAATGTTCTTAAATTGAGGAATGTATTTATTTTGCGTTTATTGAATGCGGTGATCATAACTAGGATGCCAGGTTGAAAGATGTCAGCCAAAATCTACTTCAAAAACAAGGTTGAAACATAATCAAACAATCACGTATCAGACATTTCTCTGATTCCACAAGGAAAAGCCATCATCCTATCAACCTCATCTAGAGCCACAAACAGAGCACACTGCTGCCGGTATCGTCCTTTCTCATCATGATGCCAAATCTTCTAGCCAAAAAAGGATTCTACTGCTTGGGCCAGAAAATGAAAACACGACCGTCACGACCCCTCGGCAGTGTGGTCAACAGTAAACGAAACGAAATGGCCGCATTTCGACCTTTTCCTCTATGTTTGATGATAATCACCTTTAAGGTTTATCGTACCACGCATGACACCCTTCGGCCCCCCGTTTTATTGACAGTTTGAGCGAAACGTGATTTCGGCTCAACTCTCGGGCTTCTAATCTTCCCGGGGGGCAGTTCTTCAACTTTTTTTGTTATCCCTAAGACGATAATTGAAATTAAGTGCTCTGTGGTCACTCTCGATCTCTTAAATTTCACGACCATCCTGAAGGTCTTTGGATAAAGTTCTGGTCCTAATTGTAACAGCCCTCAAACGATGTGGTTTTGCAACTCAAGAAGTTTCTAATTAATTCTTCGAATCGATTGACCAACCTGGGATGGAAGTACCCTCTATCCTTCCGTAAGATTCCAATTAAAGAAGTACGGTAGTTATCCCTTCTTCGTCCCAAATGTCCCACACCGATAGAAATTTATCCCCAAACTAATTTTATTTTATCTTTGTCGTTGGAATTGCCCTGACTTCAACTGGTCGTTCAGACATGCTTCCTGGAACCCGGGCAGACGGTAATAACAACATTCATGCCATTTCAATAACAAATACTGTTAAAATAACAAAAGGTGTTATGGAATCTTCTTGAAAAATCCATTTTTGCATAAGGGTTTAATAACAGCTTATGTTATCATAACAAAATTTGTTATTGGTCTGATATTGATTGAAAGCCAAAACAACTTTGGAATAACATTTTTTGTTATGGAAGAATACCGCCAACTGTTATTGGGATGATCGGATTAGTTGTTAAAATAACAAAAAATAATAACGAAGATTTGTTCGAAGAATAACTAAAAGTGTGATTAGTCTGTTATTACAATAACAATCCAATAACAAAAATTTCATAACGACGAATAACAAATCTTGTTATAAATAACATTAAATGTTATTAGCCTAGTATTTTCAAATATCAGAAAATGTTATTCCCAAGTTATTTCCGTCTGCTCGGGAAGGAACACGTTGGCCTGGTTACATCTTAGATTTGGTCCCTTAACCAGATCATTGAAATAAAATAGAAAGACTAGACCTGGATGGCTTTGGTTGGAAAAAAATACTACAAAAAACTGTAACGGGAATTTTCAATACAGCAGCATCCAATTAATTGCTCTGATATAAAAATTATAACCCTCAATCACATTATACTTACCAAAAACTGTCCAACTCCAATAGAATTTTTTTGGGGATACCGAGGAGATTTGCCCTTATCCACTTAAAAAAAGTAGAGCATCAACACTTCCCGTCTTCCAAATAATTTTCCATACTATTTTGGGTAGTCAAATTTCTGTACCATCAGTGGGGGTGACTATGGGTCAAAACACGATACACCTCTCGTAATTTCTTAATAACACAAACAATTTAAATAACATCGAAAATCTTTCAACGTAGATTTGTTCTTAGATAGTTCACTGACATTTTCCCAAAATATGGTGGATTTTGATGAATACTACCCTGAATGCCAATAGTTTGAAAATAGACCCAATCTCACCCCTTAGAGGGGGTGACATTGGGTCAAATGAAACTAAAATGATGCTCAAATACAACGATATGGTTAAACAAGTCATCCAACAGTGTTTCTTGTTCGAGGGAATCGTATTGACATGCTACAATGTTTGAAGTGGAGATTTTCAAACATTTGGGTAGTTTTCGAGCAATTCTGACAAAAATATTAGAAAAATGATTTTTCGAGAGGTAATTTTTGGCCAAAAACGTACCTCAACTTTAGACAGCTGCCAAAATAACAGGATTTGTTCTAGGAACGAGATTTTTTCAGCGAAGTCATCTTAAGATGTCCCCTACACAACCCTTTTTAACAGAATTCAGTTTCATTGAGAAGAACCTGAGAAATGGTAAATTCCGTAAAAAATCACTTTGACCCAATCTCACCCCCCAGACTCAATGTCACCCCCACTGACGGTAATTGAAAGACGCAACTTTTGGTACCCAAAAATGAATAGATCAACGCTCGAATTTTAAAGTTATTGCAACAATTTCACCACATTTTTTTTATACGTTTTGTAAAGTTTTCGGAGGGATCCGATAAAAATAATTTCAAATATAGGATCTTTGGTCCCGAAACCTTTAAAACAGCATTTAAGCAAAACTTGATATTACCTATTCAAATGAAAGGCTAGATTTTTGAAACTATTTACTATGTTTCCTTCAAAGCCTGACTAAATAACTTTCTATGCGTCCAAGAGAGCTAAACTCAGTTAAATTGGAGTGGACAAATATTTTTTAATGTTGGTTTTGCTAAAATTGGCGAAAATTACCATTTTTTGGATCACTTTAACACAGCTTAAGTCACCCTTATGGCCACAAAAAAAGGGTCTGATTATTCCGGCCATGGAACTACCAGACAGATTTTGGACCCGATCAGACATTTTGTTCCGAATCATGCTGTTTTAGTGATTAAAAACTCAATTTAAAACTCCTCAATAGTTAAAAATGATAAATAAAACATTAAAAAAAATATGTTTAAGGTTAAAATTTAATAAAAACAACATTTCCTGAATTCTCATAAACTCAACCACTCGCTGACTCATCAACTCACGCTTTCATTCGTTCTTGCTACTATCGCTCACTTACTCACGAAATCTCTAACTCACTAGTTAACCTGACTCGTTCACTTGCTTAATTGCTTACTCAATTTTTAAATCGCTAACTCATCCACTCAATCAATAACTCACTCTCTCACTCACTCAATCATTCACTAACTCACTCACTTCTTCACTAACTCCCTCAATCACTCCCTCACTCACTCACTCACTTACTCTCTCACTCCCTCACTAACTCTCTTATTCACTCATTCACATGCTCATTCACTAATTTACTCACTTATTCATTCACTCATTTGTTCATTCGCTCATTTGTTCATGCACTCATTTGTTCATTAACTCATTTCTGAAGTATTCTGGACTTGCGCGAATGAAGAACTCACTTGGTTAGGTTTTACACTTTATTACGACTTCTAGGTTAGAACTAGACACGACTGCACCTCCACGGTTCCTGGATGAAAGAGAACGACATGTGGACGCATGGTCCTTTTATAGACATTGACAATGTTGGTAGCACTGCTCAGACTGTCTATTTACGTAAGATGATTTACTATCCAGATTTCTACCACACTGAAAAAAATATTTTGTTTTCAGTTATGAGCAATGTAATTAAGCTTATATCTGTAAGCCCATTAGGGTGCCCAGAAAAAATGACCCCCTGCTCCACAAGCGGAAAACGGTTTTTCGGGTTATTTTAAGCATCTGTGTAAATTTTGAGTGAATTTGGATGAGATTAACCCATTAATACCCGGGCCTAAAGTTGATGAAAAAAATGTTTTTCATACAAAAATGACTTTTTTAAATCGCTAATAACTTTTCAGGATCGAGTTTTACAGCTTTGGTATGTTCTACAAAGTTGTAGAGTATTAAATTTCCAATAAGAATCTCACTTTTGAGAATATTTGGATAGCAGTAGCGCACCGTGCAGACCAAACCGTAAGAAACCCATACAAACTTCACCTCCGAGTATCAATGGGTAAATGATGACCGATTTTGCTCATATTTGGCCCAGAGTCCTAAAATAGTTCAAAGAACAATATTCAGCTTGAAAAGCGAGGTTTTGAGAAAAAGTCCCATATTCTGGGCACCCTAAAGCCCATGCATCCAATTGAAAAGCTGTCAAAGGCAAACTTATGGGAAATTGGAAGAGCTTTCCGGTAAAAATATGTTCGAGACTAAAAAATCAAGTCTGTCATATCAAATTAAAAAAAAAATATACATAAAATGCCAAAAACCACCAAAAAAGCTGTTTTTTCAACATTTTTATTTTTAAAACCGCTGTAACTTCGCAAGGATTGGACTTAGAACAATGGTCAATATGGAGACTTTTATGTAAAATTGTCTGGAAAATTGATTCCCACTATCGGTTTTTGAAGATTTTGTTGCTTAGACCACTTTAAAAAAACAAAGTTTTAGTAAATGATTTTTGTATTTTTTTTTTTTGGAGAGACATACCATCCTGCATTTTTTGTGAGTCTTTTTGTAACTATTTCCTCAAAAATTTTCAAATCGTGACTTCACCTTAAAATTTAACTCTAAAAACATAAAATTGAAAAATCCCTTAGAAGTGGCGTGTATTTTTGTTTCAGTGTATTTTTTTTAGAAAGCCCATCCAATTTCCTATAAGTTTGTCTTTGACCACTTTTTGTTACGATGCAACGGCTTCGAGATAAAAATTCCCCGAAGTTTCGGATGGACTAGAACATCCCAGGTGTTCCAAAACCACGCTAAAATGTTTTAATAACATAACTAAGCAATATACAATTGATAAATTTTGAAAATTTTCCGACAAATTACGAAATCCCAAAGATTCTTGATTTAAGTCATATTCTCAATTTAAGTCATGGATATTCTTTTTTTAAACGATTCTCGATTTAAACACCCCCATTTCGTTGTGGTAATCAAGAATATGGTGTACAGTCATTTTGCCTTCCTCACTGAGGTAAGGCTATAATCCTGCTCTAAAAATGAACATTGTATAAAAACGTCGTAGACCCACTTCATGTATACATATCGACTCAGAATCGAAAACTGAACAAATGTCTGTGTGTATGTGTGTGTGTGTATGTGTGTGTGTGTATGTGTGTGTGTGTGTATGTGTGTGTGTATGTATGTGACCAACAAACTAGCTCATGTTTCTCGGCACTGGCTGAACCGATTTGACCCGAACCTGTTGCATTCGACTTGGTTTAGGGTCCCATAGATCGAGTTTTATACAGATTGAAGTTTCGATAAGTAGTTCAAAAGTTATGTATAAAAATGTGTTTTCGAATATATCCGGATCTCACTTAAATTTATGTAAACTATGTCCGGATCCACCATCTGACCTATCTTTGGTTAGGTTATCGAAAAACCTTTCTAACGAGTCTAAAATATTGAAGATCTAGCAACCCTGTCTCGAGATATGGCCCCTTAAGTGATATTTATGTACTTTTTTATTCCGGATCTAAAAAAAAAATGAAATTTGTGTACAGCCATTGTTGGTAATGAGTGAGGAAGGCTCCAACCACATAGGTGGATTAAGTTAGTTTTTTAATTACAGAATACAAAAATATCTAAATAATTTACGCCCTTCTCAAATGTCATTTTCGAGTACAATTGGCTCCATATATACAAAAATGGCTTATATAGGCCTAGGATAACATGTCTACAAAGTTTCATTGAAATCGGAGTGGGTCGGGTACAAAAGTACCAGAAAAATTCCTGATTTGAGCTGGAATTGCTCAATATTTATTTTACACCCAGGCCTTTTACACGCAGCTGGATTACTACATTTTTAGCTGTGAACGTTACAAAGAAGACATACAGACAACCTCCTGTTCATCAAAACGATAAATACGTGACAGAGTCCTTTCTCGAGTTCCTCCAAGCCAATTTGACGAGCAACATCAAAGTCCACGTGCTAATGCACCCAAACACACAGTTTGGTCCCAAAAGTAGCCTTCGGGTCGGACCAGTGCTCCGTACCATTTGAAGGTTCCCTTAATATCTGCCGGAAATGAAATCATCTTTAATTAAAACGGACGTAATTTATTGCTGCTCGGACGCTCCCCTCTCGTTAGTCTCGTTGTTGTTTTTTTTTGCTGCTAGAAGGCCTGTCCATTTTCTTTATGATGAAAGTGCTGTGAAAAACTGAATCACTTGAATCCGTGCAAGAGAAATTCCAAGGACTTTTCCATCTCCGATTGCTTGCTTTCCCCCAAATGAAACCATTTTTTTTCGTCGTCGGACGCTCGCGCCACTGATGAAAGCTATGAAAGGTTTATTAGCTTCCGGATGTCCCGGGGGAAATTTATGAGAAAGGATGCTCGAAATTTCAAATTACAGTCCCCGGGATTTGGATTGGGGGGAGCGGGGAGGAACATGGGCTTTTTGATCCGTATCGCATGGGCAATGTTTAGCGCGCCAGCGTTAAATTAGATTGACTGCTACTTTTGCATGTTTATGTGGCTCGACAAACCGGGCGATGTGAAAAGGGATGGGGAACGACCCTCGAATTGGTTGTTAATGAGCAAAAGGATTTGCGCCTTTTTCTGTTGGGGTTGTAAATCAGATTTTTATCAAATTACTTCTTGTTTTATTGACTCATCACCTGGCTGGGGATTGCGATGAGCTCAATAAAAATTGTCTTCTTGTCTTCTTGTCTTCTTGTCTTCTTGTCTTCTTGTCTTCTTGTCTTCTTGTCTTCTTGTCTTCTTGTCTTCTTGTCTTCTTGTCTTCTTGTCTTCTTGTCTTCTTGTCTTCTTGTCTTCTTGTCTTCTTGTCTTCTTGTCTTCTTGTCTTCTTGTCTTCTTGTCTTCTTGTCTTCTTGTCTTCTTGTCTTCTTGTCTTCTTGTCTTCTTGTCTTCTTGTCTTCTTGTCTTCTTGTCTTCTTGTCTTCTTGTCTTCTTGTCTTCTTGTCTTCTTGTCTTCTTGTCTTCTTGTCTTCTTGTCTTCTTGTCTTCTTGTCTTCTTGTCTTCTTGTCTTCTTGTCTTCTTGTCTTCTTGTCTTCTTGTCTTCTTGTCTTCTTGTCTTCTTGTCTTCTTGTCTTCTTGTCTTCTTGTCTTCTTGTCTTCTTGTCTTCTTGTCTTCTTGTCTTCTTGTCTTCTTGTCTTCTTGTCTTCTTGTCTTCTTGTCTTCTTGTCTTCTTGTCTTCTTGTCTTCTTGTCTTCTTGTCTTCTTGTCTTCTTGTCTTCTTGTCTTCTTGTCTTCTTGTCTTCTTGTCTTCTTGTCTTCTTGTCTTCTTGTCTTCTTGTCTTCTTGTCTTCTTGTCTTCTTGTCTTCTTGTCTTCTTGTCTTCTTGTCTTCTTGTCTTCTTGTCTTCTTGTCTTCTTGTCTTCTTGTCTTCTTGTCTTCTTGTCTTCTTGTCTTCTTGTCTTCTTGTCTTCTTGTCTTCTTGTCTTCTTGTCTTCTTGTCTTCTTGTCTTCTTGTCTTCTTGTCTTCTTGTCTTCTTGTCTTCTTGTCTTCTTGTCTTCTTGTCTTCTTGTCTTCTTGTCTTCTTGTCTTCTTGTCTTCTTGTCTTCTTGTCTTCTTGTCTTCTTGTCTTCTTGTCTTCTTGTCTTCTTGTCTTCTTGTCTTCTTGTCTTCTTGTCTTCTTGTCTTCTTGTCTTCTTGTCTTCTTGTCTTCTTGTCTTCTTGTCTTCTTGTCTTCTTGTCTTCTTGTCTTCTTGTCTTCTTGTCTTCCTGTCTTCTTGTCTTCTTGTCTTCTTGTCTTCTTGTCTTCTTGTCTTCTTGTCTTCTTGTCTTCTTGTCTTCTTGTCTTCTTGTCTTCTTGTCTTCTTGTCTTCTTGTCTTCTTGTCTTCTTGTCTTCTTGTCTTCTTGTCTTCTTGTCTTCTTGTCTTCTTGTCTTCTTGTCTTCTTGTCTTCTTGTCTTCTTGTCTTCTTGTCTTCTTGTCTTCTTGTCTTCTTGTCTTCTTGTCTTCTTGTCTTCTTGTCTTCTTGTCTTCTTGTCTTCTTGTCTTCTTGTCTTCTTGTCTTCTTGTCTTCTTGTCTTCTTGTCTTCTTGTCTTCTTGTCTTCTTGTCTTCTTGTCTTCTTGTCTTCTTGTCTTCTTGTCTTCTTGTCTTCTTGTCTTCTTGTCTTCTTGTCTTCTTGTCTTCTTGTCTTCTTGTCTTCTTGTCTTCTTGTCTTCTTGTCTTCTTGTCTTCTTGTCTTCTTGTCTTCTTGTCTTCTTGTCTTCTTGTCTTCTTGTCTTCTTGTCTTCTTGTCTTCTTGTCTTCTTGTCTTCTTGTCTTCTTGTCTTCTTGTCTTCTTGTCTTCTTGTCTTCTTGTCTTCTTGTCTTCTTGTCTTCTTGTCTTCTTGTCTTTTTGTCTTCTTGTCTGGTTCTGATTTTTAACTTCAATTACAAACTCATCGAAAAGTCAACCGACAACCCGTCAGGTCCAGAACCAATCGACCAGGGACGATTTACTTCGAAACGGACTCTCCTCTCACGGTGAGCAGCCGCTCAGTCCCCGGGAATGCCGTGAATCTCCCTTTGCAAGAAGCGATTGACTTCTCGACGGGGACCGAAAGTGAGTAAATTGATAACTGTATTAGATAAATGACGCTTTTACGTTCGAATTCTCGGGTTTGGCGCTGCTTTCATAGGAATCCTCCACCGGAGATAAACCGTTTGCCGGGGGGAATGTTATGACCGGAGAAGGTTCGGTGAAACGGTGTACTCGAACCAAAGTTGATTGTCGGTATCGATGGGTTAGTTACGGGTCTTTCTGGTCGGACCAGAAAGGTATTCGAGGCATGTTTATCTTCCTCGAGGAATGGTTAAGGGACGGCGAGGAGAGGCGTGTACCAATATTGATTTAGGGAGCCTACGTGCGGATTTATGGTGATGAAGATTTCTTTCATGAAGTGGTGGTTGGTTCGTGGGCTTTGTCTATCGATGATGATGGAAGGAAACGATGGGCGAAAAGTTTGATCAAATTGTTTGCGGATTTGGTCTGAAAGTTAACGATGGTCTTGAAGGGTGGAGAAGCAGCAGAAATTAATTAAGAGAGCAGATGAACATTTCATGGTGGTTAACCTGCACATAAATTAAGCAGTTACTTGGTGGATTCGTTGTTTTTTTTTTTTGTGGTGTTTTTCTAATCGAAAGAAAGAGGAAAGCTTTTTTAAGTAGGGTTTTGGTGAAACAGTAGAATCATCTCAAATTATTCCAAAACTTCTTAATACAGAAAAAAATCAAATTGATTCGTCAGACTAATTTCCGATCAAAATCTCATATTTCTCGCAATTCCCAAATCACAGCTTCCTCTTTAATTATATCACAAAAACCGCAGGAAATTGCCTTCCCCACACAGCAATCAGTGCCAGCCAGCAAGCGGCCTAGTTTTCCACCAGCAT
Source organism: Culex quinquefasciatus (assembly GCF_015732765.1). Taxonomy (NCBI): domain Eukaryota; kingdom Metazoa; phylum Arthropoda; class Insecta; order Diptera; family Culicidae; genus Culex; species Culex quinquefasciatus. Next base: position 63,230,228 of record NC_051862.1, on the reverse strand, counting down.
CGTCATCATCGTCACCCTCATCACTTCATTAGTCAAATCAACCGCAAAAATCCAGGCCGCTCATCTTGCTCATTACTGCACAAATGGGGCCCAATTTCCCAATCACTCATTGCCTGAGCCCTCAAAGTCCTCGTCTGCGAGAGAGAGAACCAGTAAAGGCCCGCATAATCCGCAGCATCACCCTGAGCTGAACCGAATCACTAACGAACACACGGAGGACTTCGAACAAATTTGTCCTCCCCCTTGACGGTAAGGGCAGGCCTGGGGAGCTCGGAAACAGATATCCAATTCCTGATGGGAGCCACTTAGACGGTTAATCCAGGCCATCATCATTTTCTTTGCTACCATTCTGGCTGCTTTTTCTTGCGGGTGTTGGGGAGTTCTTTCCAGAGTCAGAAGAAAAGCTCGTTTGAGAAGGGTCCCTCTGACTTTAAGGTCTGGTAATGATGGCGTGACGCATAGTTTTGAACACTTTGTGGTGGATTTTGACAGAAATGGAAAGCTTACTTTCAAATCCTATAATTGATTTGAAAAGAGATAAATTCCATTCGTTTTTAAATGATCCTAAAGAATAATGCAATCTCAATTTAATTTAAATATAAAAATTTACAATAATGAATGTTTGTATTGTTAAAACTTCTTCAATCAGTGCTAATAATGATTATCAACGTTTGTTTTCAGTTTAATTCACCTCTATTTCCAGCGAAATTTAGATATTATTTAAATTTTGTATTTTGCCACCTGCTTTTTATAACCAACATAAAAGGGGGCAGACAGAACATTGAAAGATTTAAGATAAATTTACTATAAGTATAAATATGAGGAATGCGCTAACCGGCTAAAGGGGGATTCAATCATGTTTTTCTCTTAAGACATGTCTTTTTAGGTCCAATTTCGCAAATGTGACTTTAAATTCCACTAGCCATTGCAATCATACCTTATTCCTTATAACAGTGCAGATCACAACAATTAGTAGAAAATGGATTATCCGGAAAGTGATTGAGTAATGGCGCTTTGGTGTCTTGTCAGGTGTTTCAGAAAATGTATCATTCCAGGAATAATTTTGGGATTACTTTTCTCTTCATAAAAATATTAGATACACTAAATCCCCTAAATACGCTCCCCCCGATTGCGCCTCCCCCGTTTTGCGCCCCCCGAATTGCGCTCAAACCCCGAAATAACGCTCCCCCCAAATAACGCTCTAATTGGCGCAAATCGGGGGAGCGTTATTTCGGGGTTTTGGCGTAAAATGGGGTTTTCTTTTTTAATGTACTTTATTTACATATAAATGAAACATTTGTATAAGGGGTCATCCACAAAACACGGATAAGGGGCCATCCACAAATCTGAGTATCCAAGAACTCCCGGAAGTCATGCCCTAGATATCTACCTGATCATCGAGGGTCTATATGGGTCTATTAACCATCGGTATTAGGATGTAACAAAAATGACTTTTTGGCGGGCATTCAGGGGTTTGTTCCGGTGCGCATACTGAGCCCAAATCCCAAATATGAGCTTGATTTTGGGATTTAACCCGTAAAAGATTTTTTCAAAAATGTCAATTTTTGAGGCATTTTGGCCACTGAAGCGTTTACCAAAAACATCACTGGCGTGTAGGCCAGATCCTTGCGCATCTTTTGGTATATATAACATTGAAGTTTGGAGCACCCTGAAGCCCGGTACAGACCTTCAAAGTTTGGCATTTTTTCGAAAAACCGGCCCCGGCAAAAAAGATATGCGTCGCGTCTCGCGACGCCCGAGACGCCATTTGATTTTGCTGGGACCGATTTTTCGAAAAAATGCCAAACTTTGAAGGTCTGTACCGAGCTCCAGGGTGCTCCAAACTTCAATGTTATATATACCAAAAGATGCGCAAGGATCTGGCCTACACGCCAGTGATGTTTTTGGTAAACGCTTCAGTGGCCAAAATGCCTCAAAATTGACATTTTGAAAAATCTTTTTACGGGTTAAATCCCATTTAAAATTGAAGGGCGGAGCGCCAGCTCCTGTTACGTCCAATCAAGCTCATATTTGGGATTTGGGCTCAGTATGCGCACCGGAACAAACCCCTGAATGCCCGCCAAAAAGTCATTTTTGTTACACTCTAATCGGTATAGCTTCAGGTAGCTTCAGTAAACCACGATGGATACTCTGGGGTACGTTGGATTGTTATGGGTCCTCCAGGAACTCCATGGAGTTATGACCTGATGATCTACCTGATCAACGGAGGTCTATATTGGTATATTAACCATCGGTATAGCTTCAGGTAGCTTCAGTGAACCACCATGGATATTCTGGGTACGTTGGATTGTTATGGGTCCTCCAGGAACTCCCGGGAGTTATGACCTGATGATCTACCTGATCAACGAGGGTTGGTCTATATGGGTCCAACAATCCAACGAACTCCAGAGCATCCATCGTGGTGCAGTGAAGCTATCTGAAGCTATACCGATGATTTATACACCCATATAGACTCCGTTGATCAGGTAGATCATCAGGTCATAACTCCCGGGAGTTTCTGGAGGACCCATAACAATCCAACGTAGCCCAGAATATCCATGGTGGTTCACTGAAGCTACTTGAAGCTATACCGATGGTTAATATACCAATATAGACCCCCGTTGATCAGGTAGATCATCAGGTCATAACTTCATGGAGTTCCTGGAGGACCCATATCAATCCAACATGGCGAAGGGTATCCATCGTGGTTCACTGAAGCTTCCTGAAGCTATACCGATGGTTAATACATCCATATAGACCCCCGTCGATCAAGTAGATCATCAGGTCATAACTCCCGGGAGTTCCTGGAGGCCCCATAACAATCCAACGTAACGCAGAATATCCATCGTGGTTCACTGGAGCTACCGGAAGCTATACCGATGGTTAATATACCAATATAGACACCCGTTGATCAGGTAGATCATCAGGTCATAACTCCCGGGAGTTCCTTGAGGACCCATATCAATCCAACATGGCCAAGGATATCCATCGTGGTTCACTGAAGCTACCTGAAGCTATACCGATGGGTAATATACCAATATAGACCCCCGTTGATCAGGTAGATCATCAGGTCATAACTCCCGGGTATTCCTGGAGGACCCATAACAATCCAACGTAACCCAGGATATCCATCGTGATTCACTGAAGCTACCTGAAGCTATACCGATGGTTAATTCACCCATATAGACCCCCGTTGATCAGGTAGATCATCAGGTCATAACTACCGAGAGTTCCTGAAGGACCCATAACAATCCAACATGGCGAAGGGTATCCATCGTGGTTCACTGAAGCTACCTGAAGCTATACCGATGGTTAGTTCAACCATATAGACCCTCGATGATCAAGTAGATATCTAGGGCATGACTTCCGGGAGTTCTTGGATACCCAGATTTGTGGATGGTCCCTTACCCGTGTTTTGTGGACGACCCCTTATATAAATATTTCATGTATTTGTAAATAAAGTACATTAAAAAATAAAACCCCATTTTACGCCAAAACCCCGAAATAACGCTCCCCCCGTTTGCGCTCAAACCCCGAAATAACGCTCCCCCGAATTGCGCTCTCCCCCGGTGTGCGCCCCCCCCAAAAAGAGCGCACATGGGGGATTTAGTGTATGGCAATCCAAGCAACTTTGCCGAAGATACCGAAATTATATCTCACAATCTACGTCTTTTACGCCTGTTTTTTTTTTCAAGAGCATCAGAGCAAACGCTCAAAAATCACTTTTGTTGAACGTAGTAATGACAAGCTTAAGTTTCTGAAAAGTGAATTTCCGATCACTTCACGAGACTACGAATACAACATATTTCGTATTCGAAAAAATATATTGATTTTGATCAAAAATCACAGCCATGATGCAATTTTTAAACTAAAATATCTCGAGGTAAGTCAAATATAGAGCAATTCTAGCTCAAATCAGGAATTATTCTTCTACTTTTGTACCCGACCCTCTCCGATTTCAATTAAACTTTTTAGATATGTTATCTATATTTTTTCAGTGTGGTAGAAACCTGGATAGTAAATAAGGTTACGTAATTATTAAAACGAGTCAAATTTAAAACTTGTCAAAGGCAAACTTACATATGACAGGATTGTTTTTTGCATGAAAATTGTCCACGACGGGGGGGGGGGGGGGGGGGGTTTGAAATAACCCAAAAAGTATCCACGTTTATGGATGGTCCCTTTAAGAGCAATTCCATGTCAAATAGGGAATCGGTTGTACCCAACCCTCTACGATTTCAATGAAACTTGTAGACATGTGATCCTACGCTTATATACACAGCAAAATATCCGATGGTAAAATCGCATGCAAAAGCATGCACATCACCTTCGTCAAAATAAACATTTAATATTACACACTGTATGTACAATATTTGCAAACACAAAAAAAAGTTGCAACCGACGGGATTCAAACCCAGCACCAACAGTAAGGACTGGCGCCTTAGCCCACTCGGCCATCAGACTGATGTAAAGATGAAAGGATAAACGCACATATGGGCTTGACATTTCGGTCAAGTAGGTTTCCCATACTGATGGGCTACATATTTCAGGGTGTAAAATTACATAAAATTGCATAAAATAATGCAATATTTATTTTACACTCAGGCCTTTTAAACGCAGCTGGATTACTACATTTTTAGCTGTGTAAGCCATTTTTGTGTATATGGAGCCAGTTACACTCGATAATGACATTTGAGAAGGGCGTTAGTGTTTTAAATATTTTTGTATTTCGTAATTTAAATATTGCTGTATCTCGAAGCCGTTGCATCGGTTTTCCGAAAAAAATACACTGGAAGAAAAAAACACTCCAATATTATGAGTTTTTTTGATTTTTATGTTTAAAAGTCAAATTTGAAAGTGAGCCCATGATTTTTTTTTTTCGTTAAATTTTTTTGTGAAAATAGTGAAAAACTCACGAAAAATGAAAGATGGAGCAACTCACTTTAAAAAAATACAAAAATCATTTACTGAAACTGTTTTTTTCAAAAGTGCTCTAAACTTTAAAATTTTTCAAAAACCGAACGCAAGAGTCGATTCTCCAGACAATTTTACATAAAAGTCTCCATATTGACCATTGTCCTAAGTCCAATCCTTGTGAATTTTTAGCGGTTTTAAAAATAAAAATGTTGAAAAATATTTTCGAGAGTTAAAAATCAAGTCTGTCATATAGAAATTGCCAAAAACCATCAAAAAACCTATTTTTTTCAACATTTTTATTTTTAAAACCGCTGTAACTTTACAAGGATTGGACAAAGGACAATGGTCAATATGGAGACTTCTATGTAAAATTGTCTGGAGAATAGACTCTCGTGTTCGGTTTTTGAAACTTTTGAAGTTTAGAGCACTTTTGAAAAAAACAGTTTCAGTAAATGATTTTTGTATTTTTTTTTAGGTGAGTTGCTCCATCCTGCATTTTTCGTGAGTCTTTTTTGAACATCTTAAGCTATTTTCACAAAAAAATAAACGAAAATAAAAACGTGGGCTCACCTTCAAATTTGACTTTTAAACTTGAAAATTAAAAAAACTCATAAAATTGGAGTGTTTTTTTCTTCCAGTGTATTTTTTCAGAAAGTCCGTCTAATTTCCTACAAGTTTGTCTTTGACCACTTTTTGATACGATGCAACGGCTTCGAGATACAGCAATATTTTAATTACGAAATACAAAAATATATAAAACAGTTACGCCATTCTAAAATGTCATTATCGAGTGTAACTGGCTGCATATACACAAAAATAGCTTATATAAGCGTAGGATAACATGTCTACAAAGTTTCATTGAAATCGGAGAGGGTCGAGAAAATAGTACCAAAAAAAATCCTGTTTTGGGCTGGAATTGCTCTTAACAACTTTCTAGAAGAGAGAAAAAATCCTAAAAATGCTATTGAAAGTTAAATTTTCTGAAACACTCTGATCTTTAACCACCCTGATTTTCAACAGAGCCAAACGTTGTTACTTCGCGTTTGCATCAACTCTTTGGAAGACACCAAAGCTTTAAAAATGTACGATTTTTCGAAAAGTAAATTTCCAATTAATTCAATGATTTGGTCTACTTGGATGCATCATTAAAAAATGGCAACATTTAAATTAATTTATTGACATATTTTTGAATGAATTTGTCGTCTTTTTTGATCGGTGATCTCAAAATTCTAAAATCTGATGACGCCATTAAAATCAGCGTCCAATTTTCTTATAAAATAGCTTTCAAGTTTTACTTTATCATTTTTCTGTTTCCAAGATTTCCAAGATCCATTTGAAAAAAGAGGTTTTTTGAAAAAAAATACGAAAATCGCAAAACTTTTGAGGTGATGCCAAAAAAGAAGGGTTGATCAGATTTTGCTCAAGTTCGGGATTCTTGCATGTTACAGTAATAGGGGGAGAGGTGGTAATATGCACCCCTGGGGCAAAATGCACCCCCTGCTTTTCTCGGTATTGGGAAGATTTTTCCGGGAAAAAATCATAGAAATTGGAAGCTTATCATTGAAAAACCAAGCTGGAAAAAATTGAGCATCTTAGTATAAAAACAGCTTAAGTTATTTGTAAAACATTAAAATATTGTGTTTTTACCTAATTTTCATTGAACTTTCAATATGATTTTTGGACAATATTAAAAGCATTTTTTGAAATTTTAAGTGTTGATTTATATAGCTTTTGCCAAAATCTTCATTATTCTATAGACAGACGAGTCCAAAAACATAAAAAATGTATTTTTAATTAAATTTTCTCCAAAAGCGTGGTCGGGGCAAAATGCACCGCTTTGATGCTCCTTTGTAAAAACAGCGGTGTCATCTAGTTGTGACTTGTGGAAACTGCTTTAACCCGGTGCATTTTGCCCCAATGTTGTGGCACGTATTGCCCCGCATCGTTCTTTGAAATTTATTAAAAATGTTTGTAGAAATTTTGATATTTTCGAACAATTTTGAGATTTTTAAAGATTTATTTAACATAGATGACAAAGAATAATAGTTGTTTTAGAACATCGAACAAAATTCTTCCACAGTAATGCTGTTATGGTTGAGAAATCACATATTACCTCCTACCCCTTCTTATGAAAACAATAAGAAAAATGTTAAAAATGAGTACAAGAAAAATAAAATTTGATTAGGATGTTGATTAAAATAGCTGATTAGATGTGCTAAAAAAAACCTTTAACATTGAACAAAATAAAATTCATAGTCCACCAGAAAAGAAAATATTACAAAAAAATGTTGCAGCATACCCCGAATTTTAAAGACTTTTTTTATGAATAAAAAAATCGAATAATGTTCAAATGTTGATACTTTTTCACTTTGCAAATCTGCCCAATTCACTGGAAAATTGTACTTCAGTTGAATAACTGGCCATTTCAATCAATTTCCCTGCTACAAAGAAGTGATTGCCATTTTGGCTGCCACTATATTTTACCATCGATGAAAACCAACAATCAATACCGTTTGATGAAGCTACCAAGCTTTTGCGCAGCAAAAAAAAGAACATCACTTCATACAAAATACAGCGCAAAAAGCCCCACATCAAACGGAAAACCTCGTTGATTGATTCGATTCCAGTGGGAGAGAGAGGCAGAGTGAGGGTGGGACTATCTCAATGACCACCAATCGTTGAGGTTTTTCCCGGGAAAACCACCCCCAAAAAGCTTCCAACTAGTAGCAGCATCGTCGGCATCAGACCAGAACCAGGCAGTGTTGCCAGTTAATAATTGATATTTCAATTACCTCGCAGTCCAGCAGGCCCCGGTACACGAACAGCAGTGCGGCAAAAAACGCAATAAACGTGAGCAAATTCCGGGGATCGCTTATTGATGTGACTAATGGGATCGATCCCATCTGCCAGTCGTGGCTGAGCGTCGCCGGGCACAGCAGCAGCCACCAATTGAACGCGGCCAGGTAGCAGAACGTCAGCAATCTAAACGATGTGGGTGGGAGGGGGAGAGTAGAAAAGCAAATTTGACTTTAGTTATTGGATGAACGATAGGCTTCCTGGCGAGAAGGTCAGGAGATCTCAACCTTTTGAATTTTTGGAATACAACTAACGCTTTTAAACAAATTTTAAAGTAAATTTAAACTTATCTAAAACTAATTATAAATCATCAGAATTTCACAAAATCTGGGTTGAGAACCACTGCCTTCAAAACCAATTTAACCCAACCCTTTCCTTCGAACTGGCCCAGCATTCCCGACTGTCGGATCAAAGCCAAATAGGACACAGCAAGACCTACCTGACGTACAGGCTCGGGTGGAACGCCGTCGGGTTATCCTGCTGGGAAAACCGCGGCAACGAGCCCTGCAGCAGTGCGAGCCGGACGGCCAGCAGGACGCCCATCGAGAGCAGCACCCGGGACACCCGGCGGCCAAACTGGTGCGTCTCTTCGCTCCACCTTACGTCCAGGATGGTCTTCTTGAGCGAGGCCCAGTTTCGGTACACGTCGTAGGCCACGTTCAGCAGGAACACCGTGATGCCCGTCTCCTTGGCCAGCATGCTCAGCCCGCCGAGGACGATGCTCAGCCAGACGGAGTTGCTGTCCGGCTGGTCGTCACCGTGGCTAGATGGGAAGAGAAGAGAATGAATCTTCAATCAGGGTGCGTTTAACGGTGAATTGGGTGCATTCAAAATGTTCGCCGAAATGGATTCATTTATCAGTTTTCATTGGCGGCTGGAGGCTTTAGAATGGACCGTTTTATACCATCATTGGTATTTGTTTTTTAGTTATTCCAAAAATAAAAAAAACATTCAACTATGTTTCAGAAAACTCAACTATTTCTATTTTTTTACTTTCAAAATTGGACCATTAGTTGCAGAGAGTTTGGCATTTTGGCGAAGAATGGCCACTTTAGAAAATCAAAAGACTTAAGAGCGAGTTTTTCACCAATGTGTAACAGGTCGTATCAAGGTGCTCCGATTTGAATGAAACTTTCAGCGTTCGTTTGTCTATACATGAGATGAACTCATGCCAAATATGAGCCCTCTACGACAAAGGTAAGTGGGGTAAAACGGGCTTTGAAGTTTGAGGTCGAAAAAACATAAAAAATCTTAAAATTGCTCGCATATCCGTAAAACTTCATCAATTCCAACTCTCTTAGATGCATTCGAAAGGTCTTTTAATGCACTTCAAAATGTGCTATAGACATCCAGGATTGATATAACTTTTTCTCATAGCTTTTGCAAATTACTGGTAAAAATGGATATTTTCAAAACCTTAATATCTTTTTGCAACCGCCTCCAACACCCATACTCCCATAGGTCAAAAGATAAGTGATTTCATGGACTATAAGCCTACGGTATTAACTTTTTGGCCAATCGCAGTTTTTCTTATAGTTTTTCGACTTTTCTAGAACAAACATTTTACAACGCTAGTTTTTTGACTCGTTGGCCGCCAAAGCGGCACTGTTTGGTCCCAATTTTGTCGGAATCCTCGGACAATTTCACGTAAGTAAGAAGTATTGGAGTTGTAAATTTTATTGGAAAAAATGCCATTTAGCATTTGACGCATTGATCAAAGGGTAAATAAGATCTATTTTTTTTTTCAAAAATGTTTGATTGAATTATTTTTTTAATCAAAATTACAACTCCAATACTTCTTACTTACATGAATTTGTCCGAGGATTCCGAATATGACAAAATTGAGACCAAACAGTGCCGCTATGGCGGCCAACGAGTCAAAAAACTAGCGTTGTAAAATGTTTGTTTTAGAAAAGTCGAAAAACTATAAGAAAAACTGCGATTGGCCAAAAAGTTAATACCGTAGGCTTATAGTGCATGAAATCACCTATCTTTTGACCTATGCGAGTATGGGTGTTGGAGGCGGTTGCAAAAAGATATTAAGGTTTTGAAAAAATCAATTTTTAACAGTAATTTGCAAAAGCTATGAGAAAAAGTTAAACCAATCCTGGATGTCTATGGCACATTTTGAAGGTCTTCAAAAGACCTAAATGCATCTAAGAGAATTGGACCTGATGAAGTTTTAAGGAAATGCGAGCAATTTTAAGATTTTTTATGTTTTTTCGACCTCAAACATCAAGGCCCGTTTAAACCCCACTTCCCTTTGTCGTAGAGGGCTCATATATGGCATGAGTTCATCTCATGTATAGACAAACAAACGCTGAAAGTTTCATCCAAATCGGAGCACCTCGATACGACCTCTAGAACAAACCGAGCAATATGTACAAATACTGCCTCTTAATCTAAATTGAAAAAATCTTTCCGAACATGACCTATTATCGGTTTTCCATTTTAAGCAATTAATATGTTTTTTTTTACTTTTTTCCTTTGTTACTAAAGAAAGGTATAGGTTTTGGTTTAGGTTTTGGTTTTGGTTTTGGGTTTATGTTTATGTTTATGTTTATGTTTATGTTTATGTTTATGTTTATGTTTATGTTTATGTTTATGTTTATGTTTATGTTTATGTTTATGTTTATGTTTATGTTTATGTTTATGTTTATGTTTATGTTTATGTTTATGTTTATGTTTATGTTTATGTTTATGTTTATGTTTATGTTTATGTTTATGTTTATGTTTATGTTTATGTTTATGTTTATGTTTATGTTTATGTTTATGTTTATGTTTATGTTTATGTTTATGTTTATGTTTATGTTTATGTTTATGTTTATGTTTATGTTTATGTTTATGTTTATGTTTATGTTTATGTTTATGTTTATGTTTATGTTTATGTTTATGTTTATGTTTATGTTTATGTTTATGTTTATGTTTATGTTTATGTTTATGTTTATGTTTATGTTTATGTTTATGTTTATGTTTATGTTTATGTTTATGTTTATGTTTATGTTTATGTTTATGTTTATGTTTATGTTTATGTTTATGTTTATGTTTATGTTTATGTTTATGTTTATGTTTATGTTTATGTTTATGTTTATGTTTATGTTTATGTTTATGTTTATGTTTATGTTTATGTTTATGTTTATGTTTATGTTTATGTTTATGTTTATGTTTATGTTTATGTTTATGTTTATGTTTATGTTTATGTTTATGTTTATGTTTATGTTTATGTTTATGTTTATGTTTATGTTTATGTTTATGTTTATGTTTATGTTTATGTTTATGTTTATGTTTATGTTTATGTTTATGTTTATGTTTATGTTTATGTTTATGTTTATGTTTATGTTTATGTTTATGTTTATGTTTATGTTTATGTTTATGTTTATGTTTATGTTTATGTTTATGTTTATGTTTATGTTTATGTTTATGTTTATGTTTATGTTTATGTTTATGTTTATGTTTATGTTTATGTTTATGTTTATGTTTATGTTTATGTTTATGTTTATGTTTATGTTTATGTTTATGTTTATGTTTATGTTTATGTTTATGTTTATGTTTATGTTTATGTTTATGTTTATGTTTATGTTTATGTTTATGTTTATGTTTATGTTTATGTTTATGTTTATGTTTATGTTTATGTTTATGTTTATGTTTATGTTTATGTTTATGTTTATGTTTATGTTTATGTTTATGTTTATGTTTATGTTTATGTTTATGTTTATGTTTATGTTTATGTTTATGTTTATGTTTATGTTTATGTTTATGTTTATGTTTACGTTTTTGTTGCAAAGTTTGCTTGATCTTTAAAAATTATTTCCGTTTTTGTTGTTCTAATGGTCATCACACAATCTATCTACGTAATCACATGACCTTCAGAAAAGTCAGGGCATTTTTCAATGGTTTCACCTCCCAATTTTTACAGCCTCGACAACTTAAAACACTGTGACGCCAGAGCTTGGAATGCACAAAATGTTCTTCCCAGGAAATTGAAATAAAAAAGTAAGAACAAGCAACTAATGTAACAAGCCAAACTGTGGGTTTGTATTTCGTTATTTTTCTTCTTCTTCTGACGTAGAGTAAGCAAGTCTACTCTCGACCTTTGTTTTAATTTGCTGTAGATAAATATTTGAAACTAGTAGAGCTGAACTCTCTCTATCCATCACCTCTGTACAAGCTACCAAAGTAAACCCCTTCAAGATTTTTACCCAGCTTCTTCGTCCTTACAACTTCAACGCACCGGTTGCGGATTACAAGTGCACTGGGTTGGGTTTGTAAGCTTATTTCTTGCCATTCCCTGATTACACACCAAGCTATACAACAATGTTTTGATTGTGCTGCCAGATAGCAACTGTACTTCTTGCTGGATGCTGTCCCGAGTCTACTGGCAAGTCTGGGAAATCTTTTGGGGTGGGAAACACTATTCAGGAAATGGATGCCGTGAGTAGTTCTTCAAATTTATGTGTAGGAGGAAAAAACAGAAAATTCGTTTTCGTCTTTGAGGGTAGAAAAACAATACATTTGTAGCAGTGTGGGTGAGTTTTTCAGTTGTGATGTCGTCTGGAAAAGTCTCCGGGAAGAAGTAATTACCCAAGTTGTAAGTAAAAGGACCTAAATTGGTTTCCTTAGATTTTTTTTTCTTCCAAAGTTTGTCACCGAACAATGGATGGTTGGAATAGGAGCGAGCTTTTTCTCAAGTTTCCTGACTAACGATATTGATTAGTGTTAGTTTCGTTGAGGCATAGGACAGAACAGTGAGCTGTAAACAGTAGTTTTTCTTTTCGAGAAAGAACTTAACTCTACTAGACGAAATATCAGACAATCAGCACCCAAAAAGCGTTTTTTTCCTTTTCATAAATCAGAGTCGATTACCACGAAAATTTGTACTGAGGAGTAATTTGAATTCTTGATGAATAAAATTTCGAAATTAATGAAGTTTGTTGAAATTGAGTTTTTTTTTGAATTAGATCGAAAACCGATCGATAACGGCTCGAAAAAACTCTCCCGATCTTTCGAAAACTTATCCATTTTTGTACGGTGCTTGAAAAGTTCAACTCAAAAAGCCAACCTACAACTCAAACTAGAGTTGTCCACTCTAACTACACCAATTCCATCTCCAAATCCCGTCTGGTTATGTTCTTTTAGTTGCTCAAACTAATCCCGGGCAACTACTTGCACTTACACAGGACAGCACCAACCGCGTGTCGTCTTGAGTTACAACTTCGTCTAGCAAAAAAAGAAGAAGGACCAAACCGATCCCATTTAACTTTAAGACGATTTAAAAGCTTTCCGTTTGTGTTCTCCACCACCCACAACCTTCAACCCAAGCAAACGACTTACCCTCCCACACAGCTCAGGACGCCGGTAGAGTTGTTCATTTTAATTAAAATACTTCCTCTCTGCGCAGCGGGTTTGTCCTCGTCGAAGACGCAGACCCTGCTGCAACTAAGGGGTGACCTCTCGCCAAGTGATCCCTGAAAGTGTTGAGTTCGGGGGGTTTTTACGGAGGGGGCTTGAGGTGGAAAGCGGAAGAATACCGGAAACATTGCTAGTCGTCATCATCGTTCTTGCTTTTTTGTGTGTGTCGAAAAAGATTCATTTTCGGTTTTATTCTTTCACCATTCGCTCTTGTTTCAAGGAAAATGGGGGGTTTTCCCAGTTCGGAGTCCGAGAAAATGAAAGAAAGTGCATCAAATCTAGCAAATGGACCTCTTCGAGGGGAAAGTGCATTCATTAGTCCTTCTCAGCTCCGGGAAAGTGTGCATTGTGGTAGGTAGAAGGACTCGGCATCGCCAATTTGAATAATTCATTTATTTTGAAATGCTCTTCATCAACGGAACGATGCCATTCTTCTTCTGCGCTGAGAACTGGTCTGGTTTTCGCCATCTCAGGGCAGTTTTCTAATGCTCTGAAGAGCAAACGCTATTGTAAACCAATGGCAACTTTCTTGCCATTTGCGCACAATTTGTGATTATGTTTGGGGAATGCAGAAATAACTGCATTCTGGAACCGTCAGGAATGGGAAACTTTCCGGGAACGCTTCGAATGAGTGCAATCATCAAAGATCAACTTAATTGGGGCAACGATTAGCAAGAATGGCAATCGTTGTTGAAACGATGCAATCAAAAGCTATTTTGGGAGTTATTCGGGTGATTTGTCATTCCAATTTGATGGCATCTTGGATAAGATAGAACTTCAAATCAAATCAACTTCAAAATTTTACGACCGTTTCATATTTCAACATTGCATTTAGTTGCTGAGACATCTGCCTACATTAGAAAAAGGTGGGTTGTTTGGATGAAACTTAAAAAACATCAATTTTCCTGTTTTAAAATCTTTACAACTAAATGTTGTATCAACAAAGTTCAATTTTCTCAGCTTTTCAAAGGTGGGCAAACATGAGCACTAATTAGAAAAAAATAATAAGGGCGTTGCAAATATTTTTCAAAGTTTATGTCGCCCCCCCCCCCCCCCTCCTTCAAAATTGGTCAAGGGGCAAAACAATATTTTTCCAAAAAAATCAAAATTTCTATGAAAATAGAAGTCTAATCAACAAAAAACAATCTCAAATGCATTTTTCTGCATTGATAATCATATTTAGCATGTTTGGGCTTGTTTAAAACGGTTTTGAATTTTTATGAAATTCCAATGGACAGTACCGCAACTTTTTTATTTTTCGCAAAAAAATAAAATTTTCGTCAATACTTAGATATTTATATACTTTTTAATTTTTTGCCCCCCCCCCCCCCTCCTTCGACTATGGTCAGAGTCGAGGGACATAAACTTCAAAAAATATTTGCAACGGCCTAACTGCGACTATTTTCAAAAAAGTTATCTGAAAATGGCGGTAACTTGAAAACGGTGCACTTTTTCTAAGTTTTACAAAATACTATATGATTGCCAATTTGATTTTACATCGAAAAATTAAAATGAAAAAATTTTAAGACCAATATTTATTTTGATTTTTAAAATCAGTATTGATTCAAAAATTCTTAACTAGGTCAAAGATGTTTTGCCCATAATTAAAAAAAAAGTTGGCATTTGATGTCCCCTAAAACATATCAGAAAATGAAAAATATTAAAAATATTGTTTTTTTGCAAATCAAGTTTTATTGACAAAAAGTGAAATTAAAAATCACCCAAATAAATTTTACCGTCCATATTTTTTTTAGTGTATTCCTCATCCATACCTACAATTTTGCCCAAGACACCAAATCGATCAAAAATTCCTTCAAAAGATACGGGTTTTTGAGTTTTCATAAATCATTTTTGTATGGACAGCTGCCAAATTTGTATGGAAAATTATATGGACAAACTAATGATGCAAAATGGCTTCAAAGGGCGTTCCGAAAGCACAAAAAAAAAAACTAGAAAAATTGATAACATAAATTTGAAAAATATTTGCAACGATATAATTGTGCATCAAAAAGTAAAGTAAGATAGGTTTCAAAAAAAAAACGGTACTTAATCCACCTGCATTAAAAACGACGGTGCCTTCCTCACATTCATGTTGTATTTTAGGTTGTATTTACAAATTAATTTAAGAGTTTTTTTTTATTTTTTTTATTTTTTTTTTTCATTTTAATTTTTTATAATTATTGATTTTACCAGAACAGCAAATTTTCAATTCTTTTTTTACCAACTCTCCAAAATAAAGGAGAAAAGGGGGGGCTTGTGATTGAATTTCAAAGTGCTGATATGCCAACATTAGTTGCACGATGGAATTGCATGCTGTCCCCCTAGTCTTAGTAAACAATGTCTCATGAGTTGTATATTTCAGTAAAAAGTTCGTGTAAATCTTTGTCGAGACAAAATGATGAATTCAGCAACATAATTAATACAGACCTTTTCCAGAAGAGACGCAGACACTGGCAATGTGGCAACCGGGCAATACGCATGCTGCGCGTCTCTCGCGCGTAGTCAAAAAGACCCGGCCTTTGGGGTTACGCAAAAATCAACCTTTTTTGTATCTACAAAAAAAACTTTGTTATGTCATAACTTTAAAAGTACTTCACTAAACAGAATAAAATTTAATAGGGTCTTAGGGGACCCCAAAACGAACAGAATAAGGCGGATCCGACCAAAATCGGTTCAGCCAGTTCTGAGATAATCGTGTGGAAAAAAAAATCATGTCTACACACATCCCCACAGACATTTGTTCAGAATTTGATCGATATGTATACGTGAAGGTATATCTAGGAGTCTTTTTCTAGAAGTTCATTTTTCAAGTGATTTTATAGCCAGTGAGGTGAGGAAGGCAAAAAGGTCGACTCGATTTCAGAAAAAGTAAATGTTTTCCATTCAAACTCCATGTGCAACATTTTCAAAAACCATTTTTGCAAAATAGTTGGCAAAACTCAAAAATCTTCGTAGGTACTTCTATCCCGATGAGTCTTATTTTAAAGCACAAATTATTGTCTCAAATATGATTTTATGATCTTTAAACCATCTCTGTTTTTTGGTATAAATTCAATTTGAGACATTCACTTATTTTCGTTACGAATTAAAAAAAAATCTTCAAATTTCAAGGCCTACACGGATAGAAATCCTATAAGGGTAATTCTCTACCAACTCACACGAAATCGGGAAAAGTTGCCTCGACCCCTCTTCGATTTGCGTGAAACTTTGTCCTAAGGGGTAACTTTTTTCCCTGATTACGAATCTGAGGTCCGTTTTTTGAAATCTCGTGACGGAGGGGTGGTACGACCCCTTCCATTTTTGCACATGCGATAAAAGAGGTGTTTTTCAATAATTTGCAGCCTGAAACGGTGATGAGATAGAAATTTGGTGTCAAAGGGACTTTTATGTAAAATTAGACGCCCGATTTGATGGCGTACTCAGAATTCCGAAAAAACGTATTTTTCATCGAAAAAAACACCAATTTAATTTTAAAAATTCTCCCATTTTCCGTTACTCGACTGTAAAAAATTTTGGAACATGTCATTTAATGGGAAATTTAATGTACTTTTCAAATCTACATTGACCCGGAAAGGTCATTTTTTCATTTAGAACAAAATTTTTCATTTTAAAATTTCATGTTTTTTCTAACTTTGCAGGGTTATTTTTTAGAGTGTAACAATGTTCTAGATGTAGAGCAGACAATTACAAAAATTTTGATATATAGACATAAGGGGTTTGCTTATAAACATCTCGAGTTATCGCGATTTGACGAAAAAAAGTTTTAAAAAGGTAACATTTTGCGTTTCTCTTTGTTTCGTCGTCCGTGTCTGTCGCGGGTGACCATGAACGGCCATGATCAACGACGACTTACTTTTTCAAAACATGTTTTCGTAAAATCGCAATAACTCGAGATGTTTATAAGCAAACCTCTCATGTCTATATATTAAATTTTTGTAATTGTCTGCTCTACAACTTTGTAGAACATTGTTACACTCTAAAAAATAACCCAGCAAAGTTAGAAAAAACACGAAATTTTAAAATGAAAAATTTTGTTCTAGATGAAAAAATGACCCTTCTGGGTCAATGTAGATTCAAAAAGAACATTTAATTTCCCATAAAATGAAATGTTCCAAAATTTTTTACAGTCGAGTAACGGAAAATGGGAGAATTTCTAAAACTTTTTTAGTGTTTTTTTCGATGAAAAATACGTTTTTTCGGAATTCTGAGTACGCCATCAAATCGGGCGACTAATTTTACATAAAATTATTGAAAAACACCTCTTTTTTTGCATGTTCAAAAATGGAAGGGGTCGTACCGCCCCTCCGTCACGAGATATCCAAAAACGGACCTCGGATTCGTGATCAGGGACAAAAGTTACCCCTTAGGACAAAGTTTCACGCAAATCGAAGAGGGGTCGGGGCAACTGCTGTGTGAGTTGGCGGAGAATTACCCATAAGCTAATCCGGTAACATTATGTTGTTGAATTTGTTAACAGTGAAATCACAGGATAAGACAGAGCTCCCACTGCCTCTTGATTTTTGGTCCAACTTGGTGGTACATCGCAGGTACATCGCACGCCTGCTACCAGCAAACCTTATGGAGCCAAAAAATGAAATGACATTTCTTGGGACTGGTCACTTTATGTAGCTCTGTGGTGAAATGATTTCAAAATCGTAAGCATTTTTCCCGGTTTTGAACAACAATGTTGTCGATTTTGAAAATATTTACATCGAAATCGTAAAAATGTAGATTAGCTCACAGGATTCCTATCCGTGTACTGTGCTCTAACACAATATTTTAAAAAAATGATGGATCAGTGAAACATTTGGCTATTGGATTCTACGTCAATAATCTTCGAATTTGCTTACTCAAAAGTTGACTTTTTGTTAAGCATTCTCTTAGAAAATTGCATTTTAAAAATGAGGGTTTTCAAAATTCAAATAAAAGGTGTGCCACAGGGTCGGGTTTGGACCAAATTTCATCAAACTTGGAGTTCTTTTTTTTTCAAAAACAAACCTCCATATGCCAAATATGAGCACTTTTGGAGAAAGTTGATGTCGGACGCGTGGTAACTTGGGAAGGAATGACATGCCTGCCAGAGCATCGGTTTTTGTTTACAAAATAAATCTAGTTCCTAAATAATCTCCTAAAGATGTTAGTTTATTTTATTTAGTTAGTTTATGAACCTGCATTAAAAACGACATTTTTTTCGGCATAATAATCCACTCACTTTCGTTACAAAAACACCAAATTCTCCCTTATTCATCCCGCAGTAAACCGCAATTATCTCCCAAAACTACCTGTGTCCCACCCTCACAATCCCTCGGCACGGGATTTTGAGCCAAAATTTAAAGCCCCGACCGCCCTCATAACCCGGTGTGACATTGCGAAAAACTCATTTCTTTACGGTCCCACCGAGAAATTTTAACCACAATGCCACCAGGAGCAGCCTCCTGAAACTGGAATCAGCTGCCCTGCCCCTAGGATGGGACATTTTTCTGGCAAAGCCTGCGCCCCACAAAACTTTACCGACAACTGGGGACCACCGGCCGTCGCCGTCGGTGAACTTAAATATAAACTTTTTAATTGACAAAAGTGTACAAAAGACCTACAACGGTTGGTTTGGAAGGGGGGCCTTTTTGCAGAGATTTCTTTGCTCTTTTCCCGTCGACGTCGTTTGTTGCCAAGAAATGGCAGAAAATTCATAATATGCTCTGCAGGAGGCAAAACGACACGGCTCGGTTGAGTCGTCAGTTGTCCTGGCCAGAAGTCCCCCAGCTGGGGCCCCCTCCCGAATGCGCTGTTGCTGCTGCTGCAGAAGTTGTCAATTTTTTAAAGGAGAGCGGGTAGGGGTTCTCGAACTGGAAAATGAAACTGAGAATTTCGCCAATAGACCGAAACAAAATGACAGAAAAAAAGAACAACAGAACAACAGAACAACAGAACAACAGAACAACAGAACAACAGAACAACAGAACAACAGAACAACAGAACAACAGAACAACAGAACAACAGAACAACAGAACAACAGAACAACAGAACAACAGAACAACAGAACAACAGAAAAACAGAACAACAGAACAACAGAACAACAGTCTTTTTATTTTGTTGTCTTCTTGTCTTCTTGTCTTCTTGTCTTCTTGTCTTCTTGTCTTCTTGTCTTCTTGTCTTCTTGCCTTCTTGTCTTCTTGTCTTCTTGTCTTCTTGTCTTCTGTCTTCTTGTCTTCTTGTCTTCTTGTCTTCAACGAACAAAAATACAACTTTCTTAAGAAACCACATTATTTTTGCCTGAACAAATAGAAAACAAAACACAAAAGAGAACCCCTGCCCATCAGTTCCGACTAGCTCAAACAGTGCCTTCTGCTTTTGAGCTGGTGTCTACCGTAGCGTCAAAGCTCCAACAAAACTTTCTTCTCCATCGTCCCGGAGTGGTACTTTTTTGTACAGGAGTTTTTCTTGTTCATCATCATCATCTGGATCGCTCGGAAAGCTCCGGGATTCGGTCAGCAGCATCCCCCTACTGCGAATTGCGAAAAGTTTTCATTTTGCCCCCCCTAACTAACATTCCCTCCCCTACCCACCACTTCCGGCCGGAAAGTTGCTTCCACCGGGCAAAAAAGCAGTTTCCCCAAACAACCACTTGAATATTCATGCTTGACCACTTGATGTGTAAGCAGTTGTCGGAACGACTTTCGTTGGGCAGAAAAGTGTGTCAGCAAACAAAACTGACTAGCTCTTCTTGCCTACCCATCCCCTCTGAACCTTGGAATGTCAGTGGAAATTGGTTCTGGCCCTGTAAGTGGAAAAAACGGAAAGAAAAAAAAACCCGGCGTGTAAAACTATCCCCAGGGATTCATTCCGCAAATTGAACATTTATGATGTTGCCTTAGCACCTTCCGGGTGCTTCCGGAACAAGGAGAGAGGAATAAATTTGGATGAGATTGAGGAAAGCGAAATTATTATGGGTTGTTTGAGATTACTGTTATTTGTCGTTGGAACATGTATAAATATTAACCTTCGAACTTTTTTTGCAAAGTACGAAGTTTTCTAGATGATTGTTTTAAATTCTATTTTTCTGGAAATTCAATTTGTTTGTAATACAAACACATTTAACCTTTGTTTTAATAGTAAACTCTTTGAATACACGGTTTTCGTATCAGTAAGTATTTAGAGGTTATTTCTTAACTTAATAATAACCAATTGTAGAAATATCGCTCTGTTTTTATTTTTTTCAGAACAAATAAATTATTGTGAATGACTCTTCTTCTAACAAAATAAAAACTAAGATAATGAAGTGTTGAACCACTTTTCAAGATATTTCATAAAACCATCAACTAAAATTACACCATTCCGTTCTAAGTGCTTCTTTTTGCTCCATCCCATTATCACACCCTCGAACTATTATAGTGAAAAGTTTAGTTTTTCACCCCCCTCAATCCCCCCCTCGCATGCCCTACTTACCCGTGGTACGCCAGCAGTGACACTAGAAAAAATATACACGCCAAAACATCCGCTCGCCCAACGATTCCGGTCACCTGTGGAAGAAAAGTTGAGAGAGAAAAAAATGAGCACATTAGAAAAAAGTGTCACTTGTCGTTGGGAAAAAAAGCGCTCGATATAATTTGAGCTTCGTCCTGGGAAGCATTTTTTCCCTGTCTTCCTTAGATTCTGTCAAGTGGTACAGGAAACCAACCCTCAAGCAGTGCAGAAAAAACAATTTTCCCTGCCACCATCCTCTCTCTCGTTTTTAGCACCAAGCAAAACCCCAAGACTTCGATTAACGGAAATGGGGAAAAGTTTTGGACGACAACTCCGAGAGCTCATTTGTCGTTTGGGGTAAATTTTTAATGATTGCTTCAAGTGGAGTTTCACGTGAGTGTGTGTATTTTAGTCTTCCTTTTTTACTCACACCTGTCTGCTAGTAGAATGGGGGGGAACGGGTGGAAAATGGGTTACAGACCAAAAATTGTGTGTTCCGGGTGCCATTTTGTGGTTTGTTTTTCACACCAATTTGGAACGGATGAAGAGCTGTGGCCAAAAAGTTTCAAGTGTAGAAGAAATGTTTTGTTAGGATTTGTGGAATGTAACCTCAGATATCCTGGTACTAAAATGTCTAAGTTTTTTTTTTTTCTTTTGCCCTGAACTAAGATTGAATGCTTTTTTTTGGCATCTAGGCTACAATTAGGTTTTAATTTTATCACGGCGTGTTCTCTGGGCAACCTTAAAGAGCAAAAATAGCCATCGCTACTTTCAAATGAGTCGTAAAGGAAATTTTCTCAGCTTTCCAATGCTTCTTAAAAAATATATATATATTGAAATAACAAGCCATAGCTTCAACATTTACAAGGAAAAGGTGTTTTAAAATACATTTTACACTAGTACTGTTGTTTTGCAATCATTAGTTCTCAAAAAATTTAAGATTTGACGAAAACAAAAATTTTAGCAAAAAAAAACATTTTGCGTTAATAAACATCGAAAATTTCCAAAAATAACTAAGATTTTTAAATTAACCCAAACATGCTTAAAATGATTCTAAACGCAGGGGAATGCATCTCAAATTGATTTCAGCTGATTTCACTTAAATTTCCATTGACAATTTGAAGTTTTTTGAAAAAATATTTTTTTGCCCTCTGATTTTTCGGGCCAACTTTGAAGGGGGGGCACGGTGTGTTTCCTAGAACAAACTTAAGAAAAAATAATTCGGCAAGTCTGATATTTGGCACCATGAAAGAAGGGCTCTTTCCCGACATTTTGCGGGGTCCGGCGTAATATTTCGTCGGGGGGTCTAGAGCAACTTTTTTTTTTGAAGATTTTTTTTCGATTTCATAGGATTTTTCTTCAAAAAAGTCGATGGAAATCGATGGGTTCATGTTCAAATTCATAAAATTTATTATGAATGTTGAGGCACACGTTTGAATGGGAATTAAATCCAGAAATTTTAGAGAAAGTCACTTTTTATTTTACGAATTTGGGTATATCTCTGCTTACATCAAAATAGATATTTTTTATGGAAATTGTTCAGAAAACTATTCTCTACAATTTGATTGATTCGAAAATGTTTTAAAATGTCATGGTGTAATATGGCAGAAGATTGAAAAAATAATGTTGGGAACCTTTTGGGTAGTAAATAGCTTTTAAATTAAATACTCTAAGTTTAGCAATGTTTTAAGCTCTAATTTGTATCCGGGCAATCTGTTGCTCTATTTTCATGACAAATTGTACAAAGAAACGATTTTTATTCGGTCGTTTTGAGGTTTCCAGCTTGGATTTTGGGGTTATTTCAAAGATAGCTAGAAATGTGGTAAATTTGGGTTGTAAACTTTTTATTTGAAGTCAAATATGTAATTTAGAGTCTTTTGAGGCACATTCATAAGAAATTTGATGAATATGAACATGAACCCATCGATTTCCATCGACTTTTCTGAAGAAAATCCTATAAAATCGTAACAAAATCTTCAAAAAAAAAGTTGCTCTAGATCCCCCGATGAAATATTACGCCGGACCCCGCAAAATGTCGGGAAAGAGCCCTTCTTTCATGGTGTCGAATATCAGACTTGTCGAATTTTTTTTCTTAATGTTCTCGGAAAAATACACCGTGGGGGGGAGACAAAAACTTTAAATAAAATTTGTACCAGCCTAATTGAAATTAAAGTTTTTTTTGTTTTTTTTAAATGATTTATTCTTGTCTCTTAAAAAAAAAGATTTTTAAACATAGCTTTAAATTGTTTAAGAATTTTTTTTTTCATAAACGTCGAATTAAAGAAAAAATCCAAAGGGTTTTATGTTTTTATTATTATTCATTCTTGGTTTTTTACGTTTTTTTTTGTGTAAGTTTTAAACATTTCTTTAAATTGGTTTTTGAGATTTTTTAAATCAAACAATATTATTATACTATTTCATTTTTTTTTCTCGTCTCAGTATTTTATTGTGTTTTCTTATTCTTACTATAATTAGTATTCCTTTAAAAAGTTTTTGAACATATTTTTGAACTTGCACACATAAAACAAAATATTCTTTAAAATAAAGTTATTCTTGATTCTGTTATATTATGGTAGATTTTTTCTTCTTTCAAACATGCAAATTTCATTAAAATGAGTTTATTATTCCTTAAGGAATAGGCGTAGGTAAATTTTGCTGGCTTGTAAAAAAAGCCGATGTAGTTTTTATTTGACAATGACATTATGCTCAGAAAAAAAAAATATCTTTTTGTCCACTTTCCACAATTTTTCGTCCATTTAACTTTTTTCTTTGGCTTATATTCTCAATATATGTAACAGAAACAAAACTGTAAATATAAAAAAAACATATTTGATAACTGGCTAAAACACTTAAAAATATGTTGAAAATTATTTCTTAAATAACCAGCAAAATAATATTAAGAGAAATTAAATAATCATCAGTTATTCGAATTGTACCTTATATTTTTGGCAATCTTTTTCAAATTAAGTTTCAAAATTATGTTGAGTCAAATCAACCTTTTGATTCAGCCCATTTATGTACAATTTATTTTTAAACGTTTTTGTTGCTTATGGATTAAGACAAGATTTTGATATTAAATTAAAATATTTCAGTGTTTTGATGTGCAATCTATTTACAATCCTTGATCGCACATGGATTATCGATAGAACTGCTGTTATAAACTAACAAAATACTTTGATAAAGTTCGGATATGAAGGATCCCAATTAATTTTCAGCCTTAAATGACCGAGCTCAAATTCCCAGCGTGGTGTCCAAATTCACACCAAATTGCCCTCTGAAACGACCAGGGACTTCAATTTGGCCCGATATTTAGTCTGTCAATTGCAGCTATCGATTTCTTCCAGGTTTCTCCCACCTCCCATGGAGGAGCAAAAAATATCCCATGACCAAACCGGGGCGCAAAGGTTCAGAAGAGCGCTCGATCTTTGTTGACGACGATATGGCCGGATGTGAGGCTCCCCGCCTGGAGAGTTCATGAAACAGACAAGTTGTAAAATTTTAAAACCCCGCACGAAACGTGTCACGAATTGGTTGGTGGTGCAAAATTGAACCACCGGGAAAGTTCACTCACAGTGTGGCGGAAAATTTCCTTCGTCGAAGAGTTTTCCACGCGCTGCAAGGAGGGGCATTATTATTGGGAAAGTAATTTGTCAGTTTGTGCGGTTGATTGAACCACGTGTTCGTAATAAACGGTACGAGGAAGTTACTTTATTTGCGCGGCACAAGGCGATGGAGTGTGAAAATTGAACCACTAATGGAGTGTGACCACCGAAGCTAACGGATGACGTTTGGAACTCAATTGAATATTTAATGGACTTTTGCACAATTTTGGCTTGATTGTTTGTGGTCTTTTTCAGTTTATCTCGAACTTATCTAAAGTTATTTCGAGCTTGATGATGTTTTTTTTTTGACCTCAATTATCTACTCGCTTCACCTCACTAAAAAAAAGCATCCAAAGCCCCCCAAAGCAAACAACCAACAATTTCAACAGTATTAAAATTCAACAATCCTCTCACAGCATTTGATGAATGCTCGTCATACCTCATCAAACCCTAGTACAAAGAAGGGGGAGGGGGCGAAAAGTGGCCCGAACCCATCATCACCGGAAGTAAATAGAAAAAAATAAAGAAAATAAAGCATGAATGCAAAAAAGAAGGAACCGAAAATTATCACCATTTTCTCCCCGCTGGAAGATGAAATGTAAAGATTGGGAAAGGTGTACTCGGGATGGGGTTCAGTGGACTGGAACACGAAAAAAGATGAAAATTTATTACTGGGTGCTGGCGTGCGGCAGAAGCCGGACTGTTCCGCAGGATGGTGTTTGGGATGCTGAAGGGAAGGGAGGAAGGAAGCAGCAGGAAGGAACCAGCCGGAAATAATTTGCATTAAAATTGATGATAGCCAGTCTGGCTGGACTGGAAAGGACGTTTATTTTTTTGTTATCATTCTTGGGCAAGAAAATTGTTGTAACTCTTATTTGATATTTGAAATCAATGTAGAAAGTAAAGGGTTTTTAAGACAAATTCAAATTTATTTCTCATGAAATAAACGAATGTTATCTTTTTGTAACGCAAATTCGGATTAATGTCCATGTTCATGTCCATTATTTGGCAATGTTTTAGCCCAAAAAGCGCCAAAAACGATGTATTTCAGTAACAAAACTTCCAAATTTTCACCAATTTCACTGAGATGATTGCGAGAGTCATGTTTTGATTATTTAGAAATTGTGGTTTTAATCGTTAAACTCCAAGCACGGAATTTGATTCTATTTTGGTTATTGGCATAATTTTTGCCTTGAAAATCAGCAATTCGATGCTAACTAGATAAGAAACCCAGCAAGCTTAGTACAAGAGAGCACAGAGGCATCGATATGTTTAGTTTGCACTACCTCAGATAGCCGCCAATTTGAATATTATATGAAGTAAAGTGTAGTAAAATTCAGACTGCAGTATTCAGTTTTATTCTAAAAATTATGATAATCTTGATATGTTTTTGAGCTTACGAAAAAAATTGAGCTAAGGGCAATACATATTTTGCAATGCTGTAATTTTTTCACGACTTGCAAAGGTTATTCTTATACAAAATTTGCTGAACATTCCGAAAACAAACTTTAAAAATCACACGAATCAGTTTCAAGGGTTAAAACTTCTTAAAAAATGGTCAAAATAATCACTTTTCCAAAAAAAAAAATCGTAAAATTCTGATATCTCTTGAAGAATACAGACTTCTTTTGTTTGTACATTTTTTTGTTGTTGTTTCCTTTTTGGAGAGCATCGGTACATTTAAAAAAGTAATCCTGCAAACTTAGCGAGCGTTGTTTTACGTAACGCAAAAAAAATACCTTCCCCCTCCCCCTTGTAACAAAATTTCAAAACAAATTTCAAAAAAAATGTTTGTAACAAGACCTGCACCGCCCCCTCCCCCCAAACTGCGTTACGTAATAAAATAACGCTCCCTTAATAAAAACACAAAATTAAAAAATCAAAAAAATTGTTTTAAATGAAAAAATTACCTCTCTCAGTAATTGCAGGTTCGGAAAGTACTTTAAATTTCCTATAAAGTTACATGTCTCATAATTTTTGACACTTGGGTATCGTGAAACGGCAGTGATCTAAAAAATATTGTTTAATTTTTTTTTTTAAATACAGTCGGGCTCACCGTTTTCGAGGTAAATCTACATTAAAAAAGATTTTTGCGCTAATTTTGAAATGTTCGAGTTTTTTTAATGCAGAAGTGCCTATCGTGGCCAATGTATTAACATTTTTTTTTCGAAAAGTTCACAAAATTTTCTTTGCATTCATTTGAGAAACATGTACGGCTGAACCTCTGGGTTGTTTTGTTTATCACCCAAAAAGCACTCAATTTTCAAGTGTCAATTATCTTGGTAAATTTTGATCCGATACAATTTAAAATTTTGCCCTTTTCTAATGTAAAATTACATCTCAAAAGGGGTACATCTTTTATGTCAAAAAAAGCTTTTAAATTTAATAATGTGTAAATTTACATCTGGCAGACGCTAGGAAAAAATATCTGTAATCCTAAAAAAAATATCAAACCTGGAAAACTGGACCATCAAAGCCAATGTACCTCAATGTACCGTATATGTAGCAAATACAGTAAACAATGTACGGAGAGAGAGAGAGAGCTGGGGCTTCGGATCGGATATTTTTTTGACTCCAGACATCCGGTTATCCAAACCCGGATAATTATCCGGATACTATCTGGAGCTCCGAAACAACGGATATTATCCAACATTTACGAATATCCGGATATTTTTCCATGTAATGCAACAAGAAGGAAGCATTGTTTTCCTAAATTTTTGGTACAAGTGATGGTGTTTTTAACATTATCAATAGGGACAGAATAGTTCATAAAGGGGATTATTTTAATTCTGATAGCTTCATAAATCACGTATTATGCTACATTAGTCAATTGTTCAATTATTCTGATAATTATTTTTGTGATGTGTCTTATTTCAACATAAAGCAATTCCATTTGAAAAAAGCATAAACCGAAAAAGAAAACAGAAGTTCCCCAATCGGGCTCAAAATTTTTCTCAGGGGTTCCCTGGCCAAAATAATTTCTCCTATATTTTTATTATATTTGGTCATTAGGGTGGTCTGAAAAAAAATCCAATTTCGTAATTTCCGCAAAAAAAACATTTTTTTATCAAAAAATCGTAACTCTACGCCATTTTAACCGATTTTAGCAGAATTAGACACAAATGAAAGTTTTTTTTTTCACTTAAGCTGCAATAACCATTAATTTTTGAGATATTGGCATATTGGTCCCAAGAAAAACGAGCCCTTTGATTTTTTCAAAAATATTTGGATAGAGCTGAATGGGTTTTCTCCATTGTTTGACTATTAGTGCTGTTCACTGCTCCCTCATATTGCAAGCAATTTTTGGTTGCAACACAGCAAAAAAGATAGAAATCCAGCTGCGTGTAAAAGGCCGGAGTGTAAAATAAACATTGCATTATTTTATGAAATTTTATGTAATATTACACCCTGAAATATGTAGCCCATCAGTATGGGAAACCTACTTGAACGAAATGTCAAGCGTTTATTCATTCTATTCTTCATCGGTCTGATGGCCGAGTGAACTAAGGCGACAATCCTTACTGTTGGTGCTGGGTTTGAAACCCGTCGGTTGCCACTTTTTTTGTGTTTACAAAAATTGTACATGCAGTCTGTAATATTAAGTGTCTTTTTTGACGAAGGGGATGTGCATGCTTTTGCATGCGATTTTACCATCGGATTTTTTGCTGTGTGCAAGACCGCCCTAATACTCCATACAACCACCTAAAAAAAAAAAAAAAAAAAAAAAAACATTCAGCTCTATCTACATATATTTGAAAAATTCAAAGTGCACATATTCTTGGAACCTAAAAGTTCATGCTTCCCCTCGAGTTAAGCCTGCTCAGTCATTTTTGTCCATTTTTGTAATTGACTTATTTGTCATTCTCTGCAAATTCTCTTGAAACCGAGGAAAATTGCCCGATCCCACTTCAATTTCCGTAAAACTTTGTTCTAAAGGGATGATTATGGTCCTTGAACACTATTTCTCTAGTTCTTGGTGCAGTGGTGCCTTTATTTAACATATTTAACAAACATTAATACATTTATTAACTAACAATACATCGATTTCATTTCCTTGGGTAAACCAGTTTGGTTTAGCATTATTTCAAAACAGCGACAACTCTGATGAACGCATTTCAGACAACATTTCGCAAAAATGTGTAGAAATTGTACGCCATATTCAGCAGCTCCCAGAACCGATCCTGGGTGAACTCGAAAAACCCGAAACAGTTCAACCCCAGCGGCTGTTGTGCAACTTCCAGCACGGTCAAAACTGCCTGGCGTACCGATCGGTAGTCCTCGCGGAACTGTTTATCGCACTCCAGCGTCTTTGGCCAATCCAGGTTGTACAGTTCCCAGCCGATGGATTCGTTCTGCAAAGGAGAAGAGTTGGGTGGTACTGGGGTGATTGCGTCTCGGATCCAACACTTACCGCTTCCGTCATCAGGTTCACCATGCGCGTTAGGGTGGCACATTCGAAGGCAACGTAGAGCACGTGTCCCAGGATTTGCAGCGAATACAGCGTTACCGTTTGCATCTGTGACATGTGGGCGACTCCGCTGGCCAAAATTACCGCGGTTGAGTAGTAGATGATCAAGAAGTTTGCGTTCAGCAAGGGCTTGATTGTGTTTTTCTTCGCCAGGAACTCAATGTGCAGTTTGATGCATTTTCCTAGCTCTTCCTGAACGTACAGCCAAAAGTAGTACTTTTTGCTGGCACTTTGGCGCTGAATTGGTCCTGGTTCTGAGTCCATCTTTCGTTGAACTCGCTGCTTGACGGTGGTAAAAATGGCTGCAAATGTCTGTGCAATTACCTTACATTCGGCAGCCAGTCCAGTCAAAACAATGTAGTCAATAGAGTGTAACAAAAATGACTTTTTGGCGGGCATTCAAGGGTTTGTTCCGGTGGGCATACTAAGCCCAAATCCAAAATATGAGCTTGATTGGACGTAACAGGAGCTGGCGCTCCGCCCTTCAATTTTAAATGGGATTTAACCCGTAAAAAAAGATTTTTTCAAAAATGTCACTTTTTGAGGCATTTTGGCCACTGAAGCGTTTATTTTCAACATCATTGGCGTGTAGGCCAGATCCTTGCGCATCTGTTGGTGTATATAACATTGAAATTTGGAGCACCCTGGAGCTCGGTACAGACCTTCAAAGTTTGGCATTTTTCAAAAAATCGTCCCCGGCAAAAAAGATATGCGTCGCGCCTCGCGACGCCCTAGACGCCATTTGATTTTGCTGGGGGCGATTTTTCGAAAAAATGCCAAACTTTGAAGGTCTGTACCGAGCTTCAGGGTGCTCCAAATTTCAATGTTATATACACCAACAGATGCGCAAGGATCTGGCCTACACGCCAATGATGTTGAAAATAAACGCTTCAGTGGCCAAAATGCCTCAAAAAGTGACATTTTTGAAAAAATCTTTTTTTACGGGTTAAATCCCATTTAAAATTGAAGGGCAGAGCGCCAGCTCCTGTTACGTCCAATCAAGCTCATATTTTGGATTTGGGCTTAGTATGCTCACCGGAACAAACCCTTGAATGCCCGCCAAAAAGTAATTTTTGTTACATCCTAGTAGTCAACCAAATAAACAAGGGACATCAATGAGATCACGCCAAAGGTTAAAAAACCTAACATTTTTTCGCAAAAGTCTTGCACGTAAGGCATAGTTGACCTTACATCGAACGGTAGCTTCAAATGAGGATGTTGAGCTACACCGACATGAACAACCGTTGCAACCAGGAAATATATCAGCACAATCACTCCAGTCACAATTTTCCGAATGTGGTCAAAAGCTCTGCTGCGAACTCCAAGCGACGGACCAAGATTCCGTCCAAAGCAGCGCCGGTTCACGTAATTTTTAACTTCCTCAAACGATTTGTAGTTCCAACGCAGGAAAAACATGCGTGAAACCGTTACGACGATGGTCATGGTTGCCTCCAGTGTGATCAGCACAACTTCCAGTTGTTCGTGGCGTTTGACGAAGACGATCGCGTTCCAGCAAATCACGACCCCGGGTAGATGGATGAGCCAACGGTACACGTTCCAGCAGCGTCGAAGTGTAATGTTTTGGGAGTTGAGCCGGACGCCGGCCACCGCCATCAGAAAGTTGAGTCCGAAGAAGAGATCCGTTGAGTAGTTCAGTTCCCGCGTGAGGGTGCCACGTAAGGTGACGACCCAAAGTTTGAGGCTTTCCCAGAGCCTAGTTGCCGAATGTAACCAAGCCATCGTCCCAAAGTGAACTAAGCGCTACGATCGAATTCTTGGACATTGAATGGGAAGATTTCACGCGGCGTCGGTCAAAACGTCACCAGATTTAATTACAGTCATTAGCTATGAAACTTTGCGAAAAGTTCCGTTGCAGCTTTGGTTGTTTCATGAGGGAAAGAGGATTTTTTATGCAATGTCATAAAAATGTTTGAATAATTTAATGATTTAATACTTTGTCAAAGTACTTATTTTTTGCTTCACCGCTGTACCGGTTATCGATCTGTAATCATAGAACGATTAATTAGTACTTTGTTAAATTACAAGACAAAGCATAACACTTTCGAAAAGAAAGAAGAAACATCTTTTTGAAGACGTGTTCCTTACTATGTCGTACAATTTTAAGGATACATCAGAGCAATTCTCTATCAAACCGGAAATAGATTTTATTAGTATTTTCTGATTTGGCTCAAACTTTGTGGGGGCCTTCGCTATGATCAAAGAAGATATTTTGTATCATTGGTTCACCCATATAAGCCTCCATACAATTTTGACAGCTGTCCATACAAAAATGGTACGTAAATATTCAAACAGCTGTAATTTTTGAGTGAATTTTCTTATCAATTTGGTGTCTTTAGCAAAGTTGTAGGTATTGTTGAGAACTATTGAGAAAAAAAAAATAGGTTCACGGAAAAAAAATTGCAGATTTTTTTATTAACTTTTTTGCACACATACTCAATTTCCAAAATACTTATTTTTTTTTGAATTTCGAGATTTTTTGATATGTTTCAGGGGACAAAAATCCGCAACTTTTGAGCTATAGAGAAGTATGATCAAAAAATCTGCCGCCGAGTTATGAGTTTTTTAAAAAATAATGATTTTTGAAAAAAAAAAAGAAATTTCATACAAGAAAATAATTGACTTAATTTTTTAATATAAAATTGGATTTGCAACCGAAAAGTACTTAACAGGGTCATAGGAGAGGCCCCCACAAAGTTTGAGCCAAATAAAAAAATACAAAAAATAAAAATGATCGAAATCATCAGAGAATTCTTAGATTTTACGTCAAACCAGCCTATCAAAAGTGCTCCGATTTGGCTGAAATTTGACATGACTCGTATTTCGAATAGAATATCAAACTTGGTAGCGTAAATCGGGGTGACATTGATAGGAATTTATTTTTGGAATATTTTCCAACTGGTTAGGATTTTCTCAAGACTATTATTTTTAAAACATGTACTAGGGTAGGCCACACAAGGTTCATGCACTATTTTGAAGAAAAAGTTTTTTCAATAGTGTTAAAAAAAATTGCGTTGAAAATTCTAATTTTGAATACCGGAGTGACTTTAATAGTCATAGTTTTTCTTGTTAAAATCAGGTTAAAGGTGTTTAAATTTTATTTTTACGTCGAATGTACCATCGCTGAGGTTGCTGATTTTTTTTAACTAAAAAAAAATCAATGTTTATATTTAGTTAACTAAGATTATAAGCTTTTTAACAAAATACATTTAAATTTTAAATAAATTTGTTAAAAAGTCAGAATTATGCCTGAAATTTGTTAAAAATAGTTTTGTTTATAATAAGTTTGATTAATATTGCATTTTAAACTAAATTCGAAGCCCGAATCAAAAGTTTTCACATTTTGTATGAAATTTGTTCTTCTGAAAATGCCTTCAAATTTGGAAATTTTATTTAATTATGTTTAAAAAATACAACATTTTTATTATTTACCAACTTCATTTACCCTCTCCTAGTGGAAAATTGTCCGAAGAATCCGAAAATGCATTCCGTTTTCCGATTTGAAATCATGTTCATTGAGAATATCATGACACTTTGAGAATATGAAAATAATGTTATTTATAAACGTTTGCTTAATTATAGTTAACCAACTTTTGAAACTTTTCAAAATTTGATGAAAACTTCTTCTAGAAGTAACTTGAACTATTATCTACCCCGGTCAGTATGATTCCATACAATTCCGAGCGTATTTTATTTGTACTCTTCATTTTGCGGAAAAATCAAAGTCACCCCGTTTCACGGTACCATAATTTTTCGTGAGTTAGGACTACTATTTCAATTAAATAAAAAAGATAAAAAACTAAATATTATTTACAAATATTATTTGCCTCCTGTTTAAAAAATACAGAGAGAGGGGGAAGACGAACACGAAATTAAAATTTACATTTGGCTTATTACTTAATAATTATACCAAGGACTTTACTTAAGTATTTACTTTAAGTATTTCTTTTATTAACATTAACATAAAACCAACATGTTTTTTTATGTAACAAAAATACAAAAAGAAAAAAAAATATAGCAAAATAAATAAAAATTAAAATTTATTTTAATTCAATATTTTCAATCCAATTGATCAAATCTGTAATGTTATATGAGCATACAACTGAAACATTGCTCTGGGAAAATTTGTCACTTTAAGTTGAATTAATTCCCTTTGAATTTTCCACCCATTTTCCTTCCTGGTTCTTCTCATTTTCTCTTCCACAGTCCAAAATCCCCTTCGAGGGAGGAGATTTTCCGGTTCTGCTGATGAAAATAGGAAAAAAAATGGGCACAAACCAGGAAATGAAAAAAAAGCAAGATTCAGACCGAGAGTGCTCGCTCGCCAATTACCATCCAGTTGATTTAATCGACAGGAACCGGTTCTGGGGTTGATTTATGGGATTCCCCCCCCCCCTCTTCCCTCTTCTTCTTTCAGAGTCGGCCACTAATGCCTCGAGGGGCTGAGGCTTTTTCCGGTCCAATGAGGGCTCCTCACTCTTTGCCTCCCTCATCAAGGGACAATTAATGGCTGGGAAAATGTGAAAATTGTGTGCGCACGGAGCTTGTGCTCGCTGAAAGTGTCATCCAAATTTATTTCAATTATGAGATAATTTTGAGTAATGACACACGGTTTCTCTCTTAGTAGAAAACAGATTTGGCATTTATTTTCGAAAGCCAAGTGCATAACTAATAATATGCCGATAGTGCATTTCCTCATTGCATCGTTTGACGAATTGTATTGAAAATCACGCGGGAATTCTTCTCCGGCGCAATTAAGGCCAAACAGTACGCCAACATCGGAGTGCTTTCCCCGGAAAAGCAGTCAAAAAGCTAATTTCTGTTCAGCAAACCCGCCCAGAGTATGCAAGTCCCGAAAAGCAAAGTCCATGTTTGAATTAAATATTAAAATACTCGGGAAAAGCTCGCCCCCCTCCGGAAAAGCACGGTCTCGGAAAACGCTTTTCCATGTTCTGGCCAAGTTTGCAGCAGCAGCAGCAGTAGAATCAATTTTCGACCTAGTTGATGCAGGTTTTGTGGTGCTGCAAATTCTATTGAATTACCCCCCTGCCGCTCCAAACCAGCAGCTCCAAATTTGGCCAGTTTGGACCTCGCCCGGCAAAATGACTGCTTTGGGGTGACCACCGCAGTCTTTATTTGTCGGTGGCCAAGCTTAATGACGTGGCCATTCGTTGTTCAGCCTCTTTGGGAGTGCCCAGCCGAATGAGAAGCAGCAGAAACCAGAACGACGAAACTTGTGAATTCTTGGCAATTCCCGCAGGGTGAAATTTGAAAGGGCGCAGTTTTTGGACATTTAATCTATTTTCGGCAAATAATAAACATAAAAGATTTTTTGATAAACTGCCCAATTCCACGAATAGAAAAAAAAGTAGACATTTGTTTAACATTTTTATATCTGTATGAAGACGTGTGTGATAAAACACAAATACAAAATTTAACTGTTTGAAAATAACAAAAAACTTTAATGTTAAAATATAAGTAATGCATTGAATTAATTGGACTGTACGACCCTTTCCGTCTTTCTAGATTTTTACTAAGACACGTTTTTCAGTGATTTGATGTCAGAAGGACTTTGGCGCAAAAATGGAGGCTCGATTTGATGGCGTACCCTAAACTCCGAAAAACGTATTATCATAAAAAAGTAATAAAATAATTTTAAAATTGTTCTATTTGCCATTACTCAACTATTAAAAATCAAGAGACATGTCATTTTATGGGAAATTTTATGTCCTTTTCGAATTTGCGATAACGAGAGGTAATTTTTTCATTGAGAACAAAAAAAAAATCATTTTACAACTACGTGTTTTTTGTAACTATTCCAGGGTTTCTTTTTAGACATTCTAATACCAATGTTCTACAAAGTTGTAAATAGGGCGTCCAATTTTCCAGGGTTTTGAATTTCCCGGGAAACGAGAAAAATATTTTTTGAATCCCGGGAATTCCCGGGATCCCGGGAAATTTTTGAAGTAGTCATAAAACTTATGTTTCCATTATATTTGTTATGTTTTTCAAGCTGAAATCAAAGAATTAGCTGAACAAAGACAGCAGTCTTTAGATAGTTTAGAACACCATTTTTTTTGTTCTTTGATGTGCTTTGGAATTTAAATGAACCACAATTTTTAATATACTTCTTTTATTTATTAATTTCTATAACATGACTACAAAAACTTAAACAATTTCATTGAAACTGTCTTAAAAAGCAAGAAACTAAAACAAAATAAAGTAATAGCAGTCAATGTGACACTGTGAATAAGTTAAGAATTTTTTTGTTTTATATTTAAAACATATTTTGAAAATTATCTTTAAGTCACTTCCGCCAACTGGGGATAATCGGGACTATAGTATGAAAAGGTACTGGAGATTTCAGAGCAATACATTTGGAAATTGGTGTACTAATTGTTTTGTTCTGTTCCTGTTGTAACCGAAATCAATCAAAACAATTAGAACAGTATGCAAAAAAAAATAGCCTAAACGGTTGTCTTATTTTGTAACTTTTGTCCTGAGCTGCTTCAGATGCCGGTTTTTTATGATGTTTTTTTATATTTTTTTCAAGTTTAAAGTCATAAATATTTGTGAATATAATACTAAGTCTTTTTTTTATAAATAAAATGAAATAAGACAAAATTTTTGGCGCAATGCATTTTGCGGTTCTGTAAACAAAAATTTTAACAATTTTCCATAATAAGCCAAATTAATGTTGATATATGCCAACTACAAATATTAATGCTTTAAAATTCTTATCGATTACTAAGTATTCAACTATTCATCTATTTCCACAACCAAATCAGAATTCGTAGGCCAAAATTTGAAATGTTTTCAATTTCGTGAATTCCAGGGACAAAATATAAAAAACAACCCGGGATTCGGGAATTCCCGGTTTTGGATAAATCCCGGGATTTTTGTCCCGGGAATTCCCGGGATGGACGCACAAGTTGTAGAGCAAACAAAAACAAAAATGTTACTGTATAAATATAAGGGGCTTGAATGTACTCATCACAATTTGTCAGAATGGTAAAAAAAGGAAAAAATTGTCAAAATCAAACCTTTTTCAATAAAAAAAAAACATTTTCGTAAAATTCTGATAACTCGTGAAAAATACATGCAAACCCCTAATGTTTAAACAACAAAATTACCGCTTAAAGCAAAGTTTCACGGAAATCAAAAAGAGTCCGGGGCAACTGCTGTGTAAGTTGGCAGAGAATGACTTCACATTTTACACGAAAATAATTTTAGAAATTTCAAGTTTTTATTTTTTTATAGTTTTGAAATTATTTGAAGTTTTTCAATTAACTGAGGTATTTAAATGATTTTAATTATTTTGAGTTTTCAGGTTTTTTAAATATTTCAATATTTTTGTAATTAAATGGAGTCGATTGTGGGCAGCAGGGCAGCTCGGTTGCTTGCAGGGTTGCATGTAATTTCTGGCGTCTTTTTTATTCGATTGATTAGTGTTAATTGTTTTCCCGAATAATCAGCCGGAATTGGAGAGCTCAAAGTGTTAACGGCGCGTCTTGTTGGTGTCCTTCTGGAAACGCGTTTTTTCGGTGAAATCGTGATTATTTCGTTTTAGAGTCGGTGCGGATCGAATCGGTTTAATGTGCGTGTTTCGGTAGTTATGGAGTGACGCGGAAAAATATGATTAGTGTTGATCTTTGGGATAATTTTGATGACCAAAATTGTTCCCCCAAGCGAGCCATGTTGGTTCTTTTGAAGTCGACGAAAGAGTCGATGGAAGAGTCGCGGCTCGCGAGTGTTTGTATTGGTATGGTTGCTGCTTAAGACTGAGGAGCCGGGCTGGGCGATTAAGGAATGAGAGGACGATTCCGACGTTGAGTGGCACATACACTCTGGCTCGAGCCGGTTCATCCGAATTGGTTGACCGGCTCGCTTGACAGCGGAGTTGAGGGCGATGCGGTTTAATTCTTTCCTGACGAGGAAGCGGGTGAGAGCGTTCTTTTTTCACCTTTTATATTGGGTTGTGGGCTGTTATGTGTGGGTATGAGGGTGCATGCTAGTGTGGGTGAATAGTGCGGGTTTGCGTCAGGGGGAAAAGGAGAGAGAGTAAACAACATTGCGCGCTCTTTCGAAATAAAAGTCGATGAATGTGTTTGTCGACAGAAGAACTATAGTTTTTTTGCCAATGCCGGGTAGACCTAATTAAACAAACTTGCATGCAATATTGTAAAGACGTAAACCAGAAGACAACTGATGAAAATATTCACTTCAAATTAAATTCCAATTGTAATTGTTTTGCTCGTAGTTCGTTTGATGCTATTAGACAGCTCAAGCCAGATTTCCACTACCATTTTTGCCGTTTATCTTTCCCACTTTGTGTGTGTGTGTGTTTTTCTTTTTTTTTCTTTCTTCAGCTTATTATTCAGTTAGGAAGGATTAGGAATAAAAATAAGTGACAATATTTTGACCTACGATTCGGTCTTTCCACAGCCGGCTGTTTAAGAATGAATCGATTCTAATTAAACAAAATATAATAGCGCTTATATTTTTTTTAAACTTATAATTTTTGTTTTATAGTAATTTGTAATTTTGTAATTTGTGCGCTTATTTATAACGATAACCAGTTAGTTTACAACTTTTTATTGTTCTCTGATGTTTAGCAGATGGTTCGGATTTTGCTGTGTTATTTTCAGTCGCTTTCATGTGTGTGAATTGGAAATCGTGATTTCTGTGTTTGTGTATTATTTGTGATTCTTAGGTAAAGAGATTAGTGTAGTGCCTATGAGGACGCACAGTCCTGTTTATTTTCGTGTTATTTTCGCCTCTTTTGTGTCGCTGTTTGTTTGCATGGGGTGATTGGTCTTCTTCTTCTTTTTTTTAGTTTTTTTTTAGTTTTTTTTTTTAGTTCGTGCGTTCGTTGGCCGATGAGTTTTTTTGTTCTATTTATATAGTTTTCGATAGAAACGATCCGAATTTTTTTTAAGACAAGCAAGTCGTATTGCTGGATTAAGTCCTTTCGATATCATCGATGATCGGAAGGCACGCCGACGAATATATTTTAAGGCTTATGACATAAACTCATTTTAATGAATGAAGCCCTTCCTACATCACCGTTGATCGGAAGGCACGACGACGAAGAATTTGTGGAGAATCGCGGTCGAATTGATACTATAAGGATTTGCAATTGTTTCACGGGAAGATTCGTTTTAAATTGCGTTAGCAAAATATAAATTATCATTCAATTCGACCATTCGTTTCCCGCGAATCACGGTGACAAATATTGTTTCAACGCGATTGTTCAAGTCCTTCAGATAACATCATAACTCATCAGTCATTAATTGGTCGCTCATCTTATAATAATTTAAAAGTATAAATAGTCTCAGGTCAACTCTACGTAAATATGTTACGCTGAGTATAATATTTCACCTTTTAATTACACATAATTTTGATTCTATCTTTCCACAGCCGGCTGTCTAAGATTGAATCATTTATGCTAAACTCAACACCAAATAACCGGGAATGGTCTCATCCGCATCATCCGATTGTTTGCCTTGAGAATACATAATACATCATCCTATCACTAAACGAAATTCATTGATTATTGGGCCACATCATCATCCTCTATGATGAATCCTGGTCATTACCTTTTCCCACTAACAAAATTCCAAGTAGAAGTAGTTTTCCGGCACACGCGGGGGTGTGGATATCGTATAGAACCCACCCTTGGTAGCAGCCTGTGCTAACTAACATTCCCGTCCCATCCCCTCGAGATCTACAAACTGACATGGCGGGCGCCGTTGGTGGCCAACGACTGTTACCTATTCGCACCGGCTCTAGTTTTGATGATCGTGATGTTTTATCTTTTCAGCGCATTCATGCATGCTGTTGATAAGAGAAACATCATTTGATCTTTAAAGCGTGTGACCGTTTGTGCTGATGGGATATTACGGTCCTGTTCAGCAACGGAGAAGGACAACCATGGGTGGTCTCTCATGCTCATGCTCATGCTCATTTCAATATTTTTGTAATTAAAGTTTTTAAATAATGTTAAGTAATTATAGTATTTCATGAATTTAAGTATATCAAGGATTTCAAGCGTTTCCTGAATTTCAATAATTACATTTTACACCAGAATTGAAAATTGAAAGAAAAATTTAACGAAAAACATTTCTGCAAAATATTATGAAAATATTTGTAAAAGCGATGGAATAAACATCGTCAAATATTAGCATCTGCCTTATTCAATTCAAAAACGTATGTTGTGTGCTTTTGTTTTTAAATTTCAATGGTGCCACTAAAGTTTTACTGAAAACTACACACTGAATTTAGTCAGGTAGGTTTTATTATTTTGAATTATTTAATAAATAAACAACCACTAGTCCAATTCTCCTTCTTTTTTACAAAAAAACTTAATTATTAAAGAATTATTGAAGAATATTAAGAATATAAGGCTTTAAAGAATATTTTAATATAAATTATATTGCCTATGGAAAAATGCGTAATTATTGTTATATATTTGACCTTAAGTTCATTCTCAAGATAATAAAAATGTTTTTATTTGTATACTTTTTGTAATACAAGAATATTCTTAATCATATTTGCGAAGACAAAAATGGATTTTAATAAAAATAATAAAATATAAATTTTAAAATGAATTCAAGCATTATTTTTGATCAACCATTATTTTTTAATAAATAACCCCAGAGTTTTTTTTTAGTTTTTGAATCAAGACTAAAACTGAGCAATAAACTACGTTTTCAAATTTTTAATACAATTTTCATGTATACTTTTTTCAATAAATTTGTTAAGCTATTTTGCAACAATCATTTCTAGATTTAATTCTCCATACAAATAATGGAGCTGTTCTTACAAAAGAGCTTCAATTTTTTGATTGATTTGGGGCCTTGTTGGTTATGAGCTGGATTATTCAGAAACAAAAGTAACACTTAAAAAATACCCATTTTTGAACCTGAAACCATTTTTTCAATTTTTCTATTTGTGGCCTAAGTTTGAGCTATATCCCAATAGACGAATTGTTTTATGACTAATTTTTTTATTAAGTAGCTGCATTTTCTTTTTGATAAAAATAGTATTTACATAGAAAAGTTTCATTTAAAATAACAATATAGTACTTGTTTTTTTGTTGTTATACACCCTAAACTCAGATCTTGAGAATCATTCCCTCAAAATGTATTGAGGGCTCAGTGCCAAAATCGAAAGAATAATGCTACCAACTCACACCATCTTAACAAATGTGTTCATTCGTTAATTGAAACAATAAATCTTCAACAAGTGTCATACATCGACATCTGACCACTCCTTAGTCACCAAGCTGTGGTGGCCGAGGCAGTTAAGTCATTGGGTTAGTCTGTCAAAGGTCTCTGGTTCGATTCCCGTAGTCGACACTTTTGGTTTTTTGTTTGACGGATGAACCCTTTTTGCAAATGAACCTCGAAAGAATAATTCTTTCGCCCATCTCAAGCTGTGTTCTCTGTGTCCGTGAATGGAACCACGATTCTCTCGACTCGAGGCCATTGT
The DNA here is from genome assembly GCF_015732765.1 of Culex quinquefasciatus. Taxonomy (NCBI): domain Eukaryota; kingdom Metazoa; phylum Arthropoda; class Insecta; order Diptera; family Culicidae; genus Culex; species Culex quinquefasciatus. Next base: position 63,190,004 of record NC_051862.1, on the reverse strand, counting down.
TCTCTCAGACTTTGCAGCCCAGTTTTGGGTGTAACCATGTTAAGCTAAATTTTTCTTTTTTTTATTCCGAAAATAACGTCATACCTCGTCCATCTAAGAAATCAAATAAGTTAGTCCTTTTAAAGTGTAATCGTGATATTGAAATTTTGAAAATATTGTTTTCAAATGTAGAACACAATTACGCAAACTTTTATACTTTAAAGTTGATTTTTAATCACGGTAAGATATTATCTTTCAATTGAGGAATAATAACTAAACAATAAAAATAATACATTTTTCAAACTAAAATCTTCTCTGAAAAACTTCAAATTTGATTTCATCCCTTTTCTTGCAGCCTCTTTAAACCGAAGTCTCCATCCCAGAGCAACGTCACCAGCGTCATTGCAGCCCAAAGCTGACCCTTTAAATTCTCCCCGTTGACCACGAAACATGATCCGAGCAAGATAACACGAAAATCTGCCCTTGTTCCACGGCTTTCCAGTGTTATACCCCGTTCGCACGGGCGAGTTATAGCCGGTTTTAACGAAATGGTTTTAAGTTAAAACCAAGTTATATCCAAACCGTTCGCACGGGCGCGAATGGTTTTAAGGGTTTTAACTACTTTGACAGATTTCAGCAGGCTACGATTATTTAGTGTCATCTATTTTCGTTTCTTTTTTTTTGCGGTGAAACGGATCCTTGACCAGCTTTGGGCATTATATCCGGTAAGGGTCGTTTTTTGGCATTTTCCGCTACCGGATTTGGGCATGATGGCAGGTATTTTAAAATCATATTTCCATAATTTTGATGGGTTTTGAATGAGTTCTTTTAAAGATTCTTTTATTGTCAGCCGGTAGAAGCTGGGCTGCTGACTCCGAAGATTCGAAGATGGTCACCGCAGCCACCAACTGGATCGCCGTTAAATAGATTTTCTGTGCTCGCAATACATACGCACATATACACGGCAGAGCATTGTTGCGCCGAGATCACTTCCGGTGCGGTGCGTGGTCATTTACTGCGAAGGCAACGCCAGCGGCAAGGAGCTCGCACGACCTTGCTGATATAGTTCATCAAGTGGTTGTTCTCACTACTTTCGGTTTCGTTGCCGCTCGCCGGCGAGTTGCGTTCCATCTCGAACTGCAGCACAGATACTTGGAGCAGATGCTGAACGCAAGCGACGCAACCGACACGCACCGTTTCAAGCGCCGGCGGAACTCGAAAGCTTCGAAACCATCGTTCACCGAAAACCCCAAATCACCGTGCTCTTCTCGCTTGCCTTTGTCAATTTCGTGCCCAATTAACTGAACGTAATCGCCGCCAGCGGAGATTCGGCTTGGCATTCAGGTTAACGGCACTTGACCAAATTTCCCACTGCCTTGATATGCCAGATAGCAATCGTCCGAAACCGAAGCGAGCGCGCACAGTCCCGCCGTGTTCTGCGGCGTGTCCCAGATCGTGTGCGCTTTTATATCCCAGATATTGTGGATATACAGACTCTCCTCCAGGCAAACCGGAACATGTTATCAAATCCCTCCACAACGTGACGGAACAGAGGCGCACTGCCCCGAAAATAACCACGCTGGATATCCGCTCGTACCAGCTGAGTGAACTTGGTTTGAGACTCCTCGCGTTGACTTGAACCTAAACTGGAATTGTTGATGGATTGAATTGATATCGTCGATACCGACTTGCTGTTTGACCTTTTCAAGCTAACAAATTATTACACCATCAAAAAGGTAATACAACAACTTGCGGTCTAACCCGTATTACAACGCAATTCAATTTTAGGAAGGTTTTTCTATGCTAGACATGCTGCCAGCGGAGGAATTCTTTTCTGATCTATTTACTTTAAATATTTTTCCGGAAAACTACTTCTTCTGAGTTCTCCACGACCCGATTGACGCCCCTTGTTCGTTCGAATGGTCGCACTTCGAAGCAGAGAACTGACTAGACGTCACGATGTCTGACGCGTGATGTACACGCTGAGCAAATCCGGAGAGTGGCCCGTGGGCTGCTAACGGTCAAGGAAAAGGGAGATAATCTTCTGTTAATGGGTTTCACCCTGCTGTTGAGAGTTTGACAAATCCTGTATTACGTCTTTGGTCTCAAGATCAAAAACTCACTGGAAGGTCGCCTGAAGATCACACGTGTTCAAGCTGTCATGTTCTAGCACCTCGTCCGCGGATCAATATCGGCCTGCGACACATTTGTGTCCAAGTCGCCTTCGTAGGAGACCGTCCGGGTCGCGTTAAGAGTAGGAACATAAATAGCTTCGATAAAGTCAATTAAACATAAAAAGCCTCCTCCCCACCCTCCCCCGTGTACCCGTTCCCATCCCTACCGCTGTTGTTTCAATTGAAAAGGAAGAAAACAGATTAAAAACTACAGACTGCGCGACTAAAATACCAACCAAATGCCGACCACCCACTCACGAAGATCGAGACATCTCTAGTAGTTTCTTTTCGAATATCTAAACAATTTGCCCCTCGCCTGGGCCAACGTTGCACTCGACGTTCATGCGTCCATGTTCTCCCTGTTGTAATGTTGAGTTTAATCTTGTAGGGCGAAACGCACATCTTCAAGAAAACGCTAGATTTGGAAGTACTATACTGCCGTTCTACGCATAATTGTCCCATGTTCAAAAAAGTGCAACTGAGAAAAACGCGATTGAAATTTTTCGATCGATTTCTATGTTTCTACGCATGATTGTCCCGTGGGTTCCTATTCGCCCTATGTGTCCCTAATCGCCCCAGTTAGCAGGTTATCACCCTTATTTGTGATTATCTTGCTATACAACTGGTAAACAAGACATAATGCTTAGTAAAACTGATGATTCCGTGTAAGAAAATACTTGGTGGGACAATTATCCGTAGAAGTTCAACGATGGGACAAACAGACTTGGTGTTGTTTTTAATGAGTTTGCGAACAAAGTACCAGATTTTATGTGTTTTTCTTAAAGTACACATAAAACTAAACTTAAACATGTCATAAAGTCAAAATCGTCCAAAATTGACATGGGACAATTATGCGTAGAACGGCAGTATAGCTACGCCTCCACTTTACCGGATCGACGACCGTCGTCCCTGCCCATCGTTGTAAATTAAGGAAACAGAACGTTGTTTTTGAACCAGATTTTGCGCTTAACAATTTGACCACCTATCCTCAGCGTGCTAGCATTCATTGATTGAAAAGTCCATGTAGATACCAAAAACCGCGCTTAAACTAATAGACAACGTTTTACAACACGGTGCAGAACAGGGAAGCCAAGCACCATGACACCGCGTGCTTCCCATCGGAGCAGCCCAAGCAAGCTCGCACAGCGAACGAACCGTGCATGTCCGCCAGAGTTCGCCGAGAGTCCGTAGGAGGCCACACCATTCCCTCCGAGCCACAGGACGCGCTCATCGATGAGAAACCAGCCTCGCTATTTCATTGAGCGACCCCACGGCTTCGTGGTGTCGTCTGTAAAGGTTTTCGCCTTCGATCTTGGGCCACTGAACCACCATCGACGTTCGTCAGCATCCAACCCATCCGGCGATCGACTCGCAACACGTGGCCGGCAACTATAGCTCGACGCACGATCGGCAGGTGTGTCGTCCCTAGGAGACGCGTCAAATCTCCTAGCTAGTGGACCTCACCGGCGTCTGGAAATGCCAAGGTCGAGTGCTACGTTTCCCAGCGAATTACCACTAGCGTACGAGTTTGGCACAGACGCAGCGTTTGTGCCAGGCGGCCAGAGCGCCCGCCCAGAAGCAGCACACGTGATCGCGAGAATCGGCCTGCAGTATAGTCTGCGTCCATCCGCCGAGCAACAGCAGCAGCACCGCGAGTCACCAGCAACTGTAGCAGAGCATTGAGTCCGCCAGAGTGAGCCAGAGGACCCAGTCGTTCCCGCCAAGACGCGCCAAATCCTCGAGTCATTGGACCGCGGCGGTGACCGATCTGCATCTGATGGATTTGAACGGTAAGACCGCTCCGTAGTGCTACAGCTGAGTAGCAAGCGCATCTCGGACAAGGCGAACTACGTGAGCAAGAAGCTGGGGTTTGGCAAGTGCTTCAAGATCTAGGCCATTTCTTCATTTCATTTCTTGCGTGATGTCGGATCTAAACGAACGGAAATCCGGCAAACGATACACCTGGACGTCCACTCAGGGTTTTGGGAATTGGGCGACTTTGGATCTGCGGGAAATAGCGATGAATCCAGGGAGAAAACTGCAAGGGCGTATCGAATCAAGAAAATGATTCCCAACTGATAATCTCTCACCTAAAACCAAACTCTTTTGATAGCAAGTTCCTTTCCACGCCACTCTGTCTGCTCCATGGAACTGGGACGTGCTGATACGCTGGTAAAGTTTAGCGAAGGAACAGAAAAAAAAGTTGTTTTGTTCCTGTCAATGTCGAACGTTTGCAAATATTTCCAAAGGCTACTATGAGTTTTCAAGTAGTCGAGTTCCCTATTCGAGCAGTTTTAACTTGGTTATAACTCTTATAACCAGTTTTAATCTGACAGCTCGTTGTATGGGCAAAACCAGAGTTATAGCCGGTTTTAAGAGTTATAACCACTTTTGGTCTTATAACCGGCTATAACTCGCCCGTGCGAACGGGGTATTAGTCCTTGGCCGAACTTGGTGGGTGGTGGTGCACCAAATCCGGAAACGGCATCGCCTTCCCAAAAGCTCTAACATGGTGAGAATACAGCTGGAGAACTCTGTAAATGTCCGTATGTGAAGAATTTCTATGTGACCAAGTGGCTCCTAGGTTTATGGTTCTATGTCACAAGAGCAATACATGGTGTTGCTTTAAACGCATTTAGAATAAAGAGTTAATTTTTTTAATTTGAAATTTTTACTCAAATTTCTTACAACAATTCTAAAATTATATATACATTATAATTTATAAATAATATTTAAGAAGAGTACACCCCAACAACAGCACACTTACCGCTTCGGTGTGGATCGGGTGGACGGCGAACAGGACGCCGGCAAACACGGCAAAGTTCTTCCGCAGGCCGGCGATCGTCGAGCAGACCCGGGTGAAGAGGACGCAGGCGGCCGCGTGGAGGACCACGTTGGTCGCGTGAAACCAGAGCGAGCGAAGGCCAAATGTTATGTAGTTTAGTCTGGAATGAAGAAATGGAACGAGAGAGAGAGGGGGGTTTTAGTCAATTATGTCATGTGAATTAGGTTCAACAGGGAAACACAATTTAATTGCTTTAATATAAAAAGTTGATATTTCCTGAAATTCGGTTGACCAGAGTCAATAATCTCTTGTAACATTGGAATTTCAGTATTTTAGTTTTTAAGTTGAACTTAAAATTGTTTTCCTTCTATAAGGCAGCTGCATTTTTTTAGGTTTATGTCGTTTGACTGTTGACGAAGAAATTGGAAGAGGGAACACAAAATTTCACAAAAAAATCACGTGTTAACACTGGAAATCGAACCAGCTTTCACGAGTTGAAAAATGAGGGCTTATGATATGACACTAGAAGAAGTCACTTTTCACCAATTTTAACTCTGAGAGGCTGTATCTCCCAACTATCGGAATGCGATCAACAAAGACTGAAAGAGAAAATTGTAGGATTTTTCTGATTATTTTTGCAAGAGTTCTTCTTCTTTATAAAATTTTATAAGGGCAGTTGCAAATATTTTTCAAAGTTTCTGTCGCCTTCCCTTTCAAAATCGGTCCAAAAAATCAGGGGGCAAAAAAAATTGTTCAGGGAACTTCACAATTTTAATGAAAATGGAGTCTAATCGACTGAAATCAATTTGAAATGCCCTTTTCTGCGTTTTAAATCATATTACGCATGTTTGGGATCAATTGAAAATATTTTGAAATTTTGTGAAATGCCGATGTACAATACCGCAAAAGGTTTTGTTTTTCGGAAAAAAATTGTTTTGTCAATACTTAGATATTGTGGAAACTAATGATTGCAAAACAACTGGACAGTTTTATAATGCATTTTAAAACACTTTTTTCACTGAAACGTTGAAATCAAGGCTTGCTATTTAAATTAATATTTTTTATTCCCCCCCCCCCTTTCACGAATTTAGACAGAGTCGGGGGACCAGGGGTGTGCTTATGGGTAGATTTGAGTAGATGACATCTACTTAGCTGTTTGCTTAAATTTATTTATTTTTTAAGGAAAAATATTCAAGTTAAACGATATTTTTGACCATAAAAGGGCTTGCACCAAGTTTCATCAATTTCTTGGCTCAATTTTGAAGCGCCCTTTTCTTTTTTTCAAGTCATATGCACTCTTTCTGGAAAGTCAACCAAACATTTCAGTGTTCCAAGGTAGTGCTGTCGCAGTCTGTCGCAAAGTCGCTAGCGCGATGGTTTGTTGTTTGTTTTATTTCAATTTAGCTTTGTCACTCTTGCGATGCATAAGTTTTTTTTATTTAACTAAATGATATTTGGTTGTTGTGCGCACGCAACTATATGTCTCCCCAAGAGCGAGAGAAGCCAACTCGCTCACCAAAATGTATCAAATTTGGACCAATGATTTCAAATGACTTTCTCATATTGAAGGAGTAAGCCTACCCTTCAGGTGAATCGATACTCCGAATTGGTAAAAATGTTGGAGCTCGTTTTAATAGCACAATCGCATTGATTTATTTTTTATTTGTTTGGAAGTGCGCAAAATCTCATTCGTCATTCATTTGCGTAATGCGTTTTATTTTTTTTGGCACGATCATCAATGTTTATGAGAACACTATCATCTTTCATATTGTAAATACGTGCTATTCATCCTTTATCTCTGTGCTTACAGTATTTAACGGTGTAGCATTCTTGAACAACCACTTCGCAGCAACAGCCTCACAGGGCATGCAAATCTTATGCATCGCTTTGTTAACATGTTTCCAACAGATGACTTGTGTAGGCTGACTTACTCTTTTTATCCTCTAACAGAGGATGATTTTTGACGGGTAGAGTTTTTCGGAACATTTACCCCGAAGCTTCGAAAAAAAGAATACTTTTGAAATCAGTACCATTAATATTTCTTTATTAATTGCTGTTTTAGTTTTTGATGAAAGAGATCTTCGCTTCTGGTTAAGGTTTTTTTCGAAGTGATAGGGACTCAAAACAAATCGCTCTATGTGGCAACTTTATTCTAGTAGAGGACTTTACTAAGTGATTTCGTTTACTTTATAGATCGAGAACTGATATGGGAAATGAAACATAGTTTGATTTTAATTAAATCATACAGTGTACAATGTACACGGTGTGATTATTTAGAGTTCTCCTAGATAAATAAGGTAAGTCTGATATTTTGCACCTTGTAAGAAAGTCTATTTCCCGAAATTTTGAGGGGTAAATTGAAATATAATATTAAGCCCCAAGTGCAACTTCTTCTAAGAATGTAAGAATTTTATAACGATCTTATCAGATTTTCTTTGGAAAGTCACTGAAAATTGATTGAAACAATATGCTTATTATATTTTTTAAGCACTTTGGCTACTGAATCGTAAAAAAGATATAGTCGCATCTCGCGGCGTCCGAGACACCATTTGATTATGCTGGGATCGATTTTTCGAAAAAATGCCAAACTTTGAAGGTCTGTACCGAGCTTCGGGGTGCTCCAAATATCAATGTTATATATACCAAAAGATGTGCAAGAATCGGGCCTACACGCCAGTGATGTTGAAAATAAGCGCTTCAGTGGCCAAAGTGCCTTAAAAAAATACATTTTTGAAAAAATATCTTTTTACGGGTTAAATCCCATTTAAAATTCAAATGCAAAGCGCCAGCTCCTGTTACATCCAATCAAGCTCATATTTGGGATTTGAGCTCAGTATGACCACCGAAACAAACCTCTGAATGCCCGCCAAAATGTAATTTTTGTTACATCCTAATACATATACATAATCCATGCAAGTTGCACATATTCTTATAAATTATCTAATTTGATTCCACTTTGTATAATCTAGACTTTATCAATTAGATCTCTAAGAACAATTTTCGGAACAAGTTCTCACAATAAAATATCAGTATTTGTTCGTTACTAGCTGAAATATGCGAATTTCGCTTAGTTACACATTAGGAAGAGTTAACTGAGACATTTTGAATGCTCATATTTATTTTTTTAAAGAAATTAAATAAAATTTTGATATCAATTTCTTGTCTCAATAAAGCAATGCCGTTAAAAGTAACGATAATTGCGCATAATATAGTTTCATAATTTTCTTAACTTTTTGGCACATTTTTTTAAATTTTCAAAAAAATAGTAATGAAAAACTCAATTTTATTTTATTCATTTCAATTTATTGTTCTTATAACCATTCAGTTCGCCTGAAAATTTCATATCAAAGTATAAATATTTCAAAAAATATTAGTTTCTGAAGCTTTCACAACTGGGATCTTGTTTATTCGTTGAGCAACAAAAATTACGATATTATGAAATGAAAATTAACTATTATAATTTTGGTTAATTTTTTAAACAAATATTGTTGTTACATCATTTGAAACTTAGGTATCCTGTTCTGCCAAGATCAAATTATGTTTTTTTACAGTTTTTTTACCATGGCCAAATTGGATAAAAATTGAAAAAAATATCAATTGATGTCTCAGAGAGGGTTATTCAAAAAAAATATTGGTAAATTTGTTAAAAAGTGTTAACAGTTTAATATCAAGAAAAATAACCTGAGCTAACAAGGGCGTAAGAGGTTTAATATGAACTGAACTACTTTTATTGCTATGAAAATTCTTTTAGACGAAATCATTTATTAAGCTTATCTATTTATTCATGAGCTCAAAGAAGTAAGATTTGTTCAAGAAAAACGATTTGCCAACAAATCCATATTTTCTTCATTATTTTGTATTTCATTTTAACGTCGTCTCAATATTATTCTTTATCATATTCTCTCAAACTGTTCACAGAGCCATATTCAATAGCAATGTTATGGTTTTGAAGCATGGATTCATTTTACTCGCCGTCAAAAGACTGTGATTGGAAAAATATCACTGCAAAAAAAAAAATACTAGTAAATTTAGAAATAGTCTATAAATTTAGAATATCAATATATTTTCTTGAAAATGTTTTTGCAAGCAGTTAAGGCATTAATTGACCCTCGCACTTAATTTGATCATTTAAGTTGCTATTTTATACAATTTTGTTGAAGAATATTAACCAGAACCAATATAAGAACAATTTTGAATAAATTTAAAATTTACCGTTTCCCGGGAATTTTGTAACCCTGGGAAATTGGACGCTTTAGGTAATACTAAACCGCATCAGATTATGTTATTGAGAGCTAGTCAATCTGTTTTCTCCGATTTGATTGCAAAGATAAAGTTCAAAAGCCATACACTGAAATAAAAAAAAGTACGAAATTCCTTTATTTTAGGAATTCTGCCTCCTTTCCTTATTAAGTAATTGTGTTTTTCGGATAACTGAATAAGGATTTTTTTATATATGTTATTTTCAAGTTGGGACCATCCATAAACCACGTGGACACTTTTTTGGGAATCTGTTACCTCCACCCACCCTCCTCTTGTGGACAATTGTCCATACAAAAAAAAAACTTTTTTGTATGGATCGTGGACAATCACCATACCCTCCTAAAGTGACCACGTGGTTTATGGATGGTCCCGTTCAAGTCATTCAAGGCATGTTCATGACAAATTTGATAAATATCAATGTACGTGTTTCTATCAATTTCATGTGATTTTTCATAGAAATATACATTAAAATCGATAAAAAATATTCACTTTTATCTTAGATTTGTTCTCCGAAACTTACCGTGGATCTGGATACCCTGTTAATATATAATTCTGACTTCTGGATTGAATACGCGAGAGTCACTTTTTATTATCAATTCCAAAATGGATCAAATTTAATTATGTGTAGATAGAGCTATCTTTTTATGATAGGTGCGACCTTAACAATTTTAAATAACTAAAAGATTCTATTGTTTCATTGCAATGGGTTGCGTTTTTCCACGCTGCAGACAAAACATTTTTATTTGTCCACGTTGGGGGATGGGCATTTTCATTATTGAGTAGGACGGGACAAAGAAAGGGTTTACGACTAGGTTTAGAATCAATTTTATGAATTTTCAAAAATAATGTGAAGTTTGCGTAAGTTAAGGGCAAAAGTCACTGTTTGTCTGTTTTGATCTTATATTTGAAGTTTACTAAATAATGTTTTCAAACCTATAGGTTCTTGAAATCTTTGACACTTTCTAGCAAGTGTTTAGCTAAGCGAATTACCTTACTAACCGTTAAAGAATTTTTGAAATTTTCCTAAAATAAATTTGCGGGAAGGTGCGTACATTTTTGAATGCAAAAAAAATCTAAAACATAAAATAACATTTATTTCTGATAATGCGGAATCGACGTAACACCTTATAATCTAGCCCTCTTCAACCTTGCAGTTTCGGCAACGGATTCACAGGCGTGTATCGTTCTTTTTGCGACAAGACTTTTTTTAATTTCTAATAATATTGACTTAAAATCACAGAAAAAAAATATCAGCAGAAATCGTACCAAAAAATAAAATTTATGCAAAAATAGTAATCTTTAATCCCCAAAATTAAACTTACGTTATATAAGTACTACTTTGTTAAAATAGGTAAATTTACCATATATTTTTTTTAATTTTTAATTTAATCTACGCTTTGTTTAACCATCAAAAACCATGTGTATGTTTAGGTACTTTAGGATTTTGTTTTATTTTTAAGTTTAAAAATACGTTTCCACTATAAGCGCCTCACATATCAGTTAGTGACTGTCAGCGCCCTAAAAATCATGTATGCACTGTAGGCGCCCTCAGCCAAATGCGCATCTACCTAGCTCAAGCCCATCAAACACACCCCTGCGGGGGACATAAACTTCTTAAAATATTTGCAACGGCCTAAGTTGAAAAATAATAATGAAATTTTTCAAAAAAAAGACAAGCCATCAAATGCCTATAGTTTGGATTGGCAAATTTGATTTCGCATTGAATTGTTTTTTTTTTTACTTTGTATGGCAATATTTTATTATTTCAAAAATTTACATTTTTCCATGACTCCGATATCAGATTTTGCACAACCCTATACTCTTATGCAAAAGATGACTTATTTGGTTTCGAAAATCAAAAAGAATGTGTATTTCGAAAATTCAATTTTTAGTATAAAAATTTAAATAAAAACACCAAAAAACAAAATCTGTGCTCCATTTTTTTCCAGAGAAGTCATAATCAAAACCTACAGTTTTGAGGAAGACAACATACCAATCTATAAATCTCTTATCAAGGTTTTTTGAATTCTTAAAAAAAAAACAAAAAAGGGGATTATCATTTTTACAATCTATCAACAATTGAATTTGAGTTATGTTTTTTTTTTCACGCAACAAATTTTAACTCAAATTAAACAAAACTTAGGGAGAAATTCCAAAATCGAACCAATTTCAAAAAAAAAAATTTACTCCATCGAAATTTTTGAATTTTATTTTTTTGTATCGTAATTCATTTCTTTTAATGAAACTGTTTTATAAAACACATGGGGGTTGGAAAAATTACATCAATAAAATAGGTAATATTCAACATTCCAAAACTAAAATTAACATTTTTTATTTCTTCGATCTAAAAAATCAACAAAATTCCATTTTCAACCAATTTTTGATCTAAAAACAGAAGAATGCAGTACTATGCCTGTACGCGTTTTTTACAATTAAAATGATAATGGTGCAATTCTAGAGAAGAAAATGTGAAAAATAAGCTAAAAATGGAAAAATTAGATAGGCAAAATGTAATGATGGTGGTAGAATAGGCCAAATACTACCAAAAACAAACATAAACTAAACAAGATAAATGCAAATTATAATAAAACAAGAAAAACATAAAATAAGAGAAGTTAAGTTTTTCGTAGAACAAAAGTTGCTCAAAATGACCTCCTGAACTCGGGAAAATATTTTTTTTCGAAAATAATTTGGGCAGGCGATGGTTTATGCCGATGGAGCACTTCCGTTCGAGCAGTTTTTGCTTTTTTCTACAATGTATTCCTTATGGGAGAACTGTCATTTCTACCACACGAATCCGGTGCTCTATTGTTTGAAAATTGACTTAATATCACACCTTAGAGGGGGTGACGTTGGGTCAAATGAAACTAAAATGATACTCGAATACAAATATAGGGTCAAAACAAGTCATTTAACAGTGTTACTTTTTCATGGAAATCACTTTTGACATGCTACAGTATTGGAAATGAAGATTTTCAAACATTTAAATACTTTTCGACCAGTTACAAAAAGTATATTAATTTATCAATTTTCTGAAATGTAATTTTTGGCCAAAAAGCATACCTTAAGTTCGAACAGCTATTAAAATGTCAGGATTTGTCTTGGGAACGATTTTTTTAGCTTTCTTTAGATTCTTCTATACTGTTACACTGGCAGCACTGGGGTCAAAACGGCGAGATGAAACCCCTCGCTAGATCGAGGCCACATACCAACTATCAGACAAAAGAGAAGTGTCAACGAATGGGTTGCGAAGAAATGTAGCAAGTAAACAAACGAAAGATCGAAGAAGATCCCCACAGCCGACCACGCTTGGGCAAAATATGTTAATTTAAAAGGTATTTAGTTATTAATAAGTATGTAATCCTGTACTAGACGAGAACAGTACCTACACCGGTAAGGGGGACAAAGTGCTAAGACATGATATTAGGTCGGTCACGAGCTTAGGTCAGAACCTCATTCGCATCTTTCACTCTAGGTAATCACTGTGGAATACATGCTTACATAACATTTCCGTCGATATGAACTACGGAAAAGACTAAATGTAGGTTGATCATGACCCCCTTTTTCCTTCTATAAACATGAATTTAATAAAATTACATTCTTTTAGCTTTGAGCTGCACTAACTAAACTGCTGCTGCAAGGAACTTTTCATATGGTCCGAACAATCTCAACATTCTCAAAGATTTACGGACATCTCGGAACTTGTCTCGACGGAGATGACGGTACTCAAGGATGTCCCTCAAGGGCAATCCCTAGATCAAATCTTCACTGACATACCCTCCAGAAAATCAACCGAAATTAAAAGCAATATGGACGTAGTGGGGAATTGTATCGGGTGCGAATATCAGTCAGATTCCTTCAAGCTGGAGGAAAAAGATTATCCCTGTACTCATAATCAGAAACTGCCTGCAGAGCGAGAAGAAATGTTACAAGACCCAGAAACCGGAGAGCTAATCAAACGGTGTAAACAAACTGTAAAGAACCTGATCGACACAGATAAGCAGATAACGGATAAATCCAGTCAACAACGAACCGTCGGACGGACGGAGAACAAGATGCAGCAGAGGCAAAACGAGGCGAGAAGTTTCTCGCTCGCAACGGCAGAGGTGAACACACCGGCCGCACCCTCCTTCGACCTTAGTTCTACTCTGATCACTGCAAGCGTTGCTGATATGGGATGTTCAGTTGTACAAGTTTCATCAGCACCTCAATGTTGTTCAAGTTTAAACTACACTCCGCCAAGTAACTTCTTCGATTTGGATCGTGTCGTACGAACGGACGAAATACCAGCCAGTTATCAGAAACAAAGTACGCAACAGGGTGTACCGCTGCAAAGACAACCACAAGGATGGCCACCGCAAAGAATGCCACAGCGCATGTCGCCAGAGGCCCTGACACTGGGTGTGCCACCGCAAGGACTGCCACAACAAGACTTGTCGCGACAGTGGCCGCCGCAAGAACAAACGCAGAATTGGCCACCGAAAGGATCGACGCAGGGTTTGCCATCGCAAGGACTGCCACAGCAAGACCGGTCGCGACAGTGGCCACCGCAAGAACAGACGCTGGATTGGCCGCCGCAAGGATCGACGCAGGGTTTGCCAGCGCAAGGACTGCCACAGCAAGACCGGTCGCGACAGTGGCCTTTGCAAGAACAGACGCTGGATTGGCCACCGCAAAGATCGACGCAGGGTTTGCCATCGCAAGGACTGCCACAGCAAGACCTGTCGCGACAGTGGCCACCGCAAGAACAGACGCAGGGTTTGCCGCCGCAAGGATCGACGCAGGGCTGGCCAGCGCAAGGACTGCCACAACAAGACTTGTCGCGACAGTGGCCGCCGCAAGAACCGATGCAGGGTTGGCCGCTGCAAGAACTGCTACACTGTTGGCAGCCCCAGCAAGGACAGACGCAGGGTTGGCCACTGCAAGGATCGACGCAGGGCTGGCCAGCGCAAGGACTGCCACAACAAGACTTGTCGCGACAGTGGCCGCCGCAAGAACTGATTCAGGGTTGGCCGCCGCAAGAACTACTACAGTATTGGCAACCCCAGCAAAACCGGTCGCGACAGTGGCCGCTGCAAGGACAGAAGCAGGGTTGGCCATCGCAAGAACCAATGCAGGATTGGCCACTGCAAGGATTAACGCAGTGTATTCCAGCGCAAGGACTGCCACAGCAAAACCAGAGGCGACAGTGGCCGCCGCAAGAACCGATGCAGGGTTGGCCGCTGCAAGGACTGCCACAGGGTGGCCCGCACCTGCAATCACTGCCACATTGGCCGCCACAAGGAAACCCTCACCCGCATTGTCCGTTCATCAACTGGTCGGGACCTACGCCACAACAATTGCTAGCTCGACAGGTTATGCCTAAAGATCTTCCCAAATTTCGAGGAGACCCGGAAGACTGGCCACTTTTTTATAGTGCGTACGTCAATTCGACGGAAGCGTGTGGCTTCTCTAACGTAGAAAATCTAGCAAGACTACAAGATGCGCTGCAGGATAAGGCACTAGAATCAGTTCGAGGTCGGCTCATTCTTCCGGCATGTGTTCCGCAAGTGTTGTCCACTTTGTACGTGCTGTTTGGTAGGCCCGAGCTGATCATTCACATGCTGCTGAACAAAGTACGCGAGATGCCAGCACTAGGGGCGGACGACCTTGAGCATTTGATAACATTCGGCTTGGCGGTTCAAAATCTATGTGACTACATACAAGCAGCAGGACAACTGGCACACCTATGCAATCCTTCCTTACTGCTAGAGCTGGTTAGGAAGCTCCCACACGGAAAGAAGGTTTATCGTGAATCTTACTAAATTTCGGTTAAAAATCCTAAAAAAATTGGTTGTTTTTTCAACCACCAATTTTTTTAGCTGGAAATCCTAAAAATAAATCCTGGATTTTACAGCTGGATCCAGGTCCTAAAAATGATAAATCCAGCTAAATTTTTAGTAAATTTTACTAATTTGCAAGCTGAAAAAATGCTGTCAGTCTCAAAAGCTGTATGTTTTGAGAAGGTCTGTTAGCTATTTTAGCTAGATTTTATGGTATTCTAGGAAGTTTTATAGTTAGCCCAGCGTGTTTTTAGGCTGTTTCAACTAGTTTTTTTGGAATCATTCTCAAAATTTTCCATTGATGGCTGCGAAGCCAGGTATTTTCACACATCTTTTTAGCTAGTTTAGTTAACTTTGCCACTATTCTTGGTAGGTGTTTTGGTTGGAATAGCTAATTTTTCCACTATTTTTACAAGTTTTCTTTCAAAAGCCTCCGTTGCTGCCTGCAAAGCACGCATTATTCACCCAGCCTTTTGGCTGATTTAGCTCGTTTCTTTTTAGTTCTTACTTCGTTTTTCGGTAAGTCCAGCTAACTTTTCGACTGTTTTAACTGGTAATTTCGAAATCATTTTAAAAATCCCTTGCTGCCTGTAAAGTTGTTTTTTTAATTTTCAAAAACACTTTTTGCTGGTGTAGCATGATTTTCCGCTATTCTTGGTAAGTTTTTTGGTAGAGTAAGTTCTTTGGATGTTTCAATAGTTTCAGGCTTTTAAACTACGTTATAGTTGATCATCCTAATAGTACGGCTTTGTTGCGATATTCTATTGACAAATAAAAAAATACAAAATACAAAAATACAAAAATACAAAAATACAAAATACAAAAATACAAAAATACAAAAATACAAAATACAAAAATACAAAAATACAAAATACAAAAATACAAAAATACAAAAATACAAAATACAAAATACAAAAATACAAAATACAAAAATACAAAAATACAAAATACAAAAATACAAAATACAAAATACAAAAATACAAAATACAAAATACAAAAATACAAAAATACAAAATACAAAAATACAAAAATACAAAATACAAAAATACAAAATACAAAAATACAAAAAAAAAATACAAAAATACAAAAACAAAATACAAAAATACAATACAAAATACAAAAATACAAAAATACAAAATACAAAATACAAAAATACAAAATACAAAATACAAAAATACAAAATACAAATACAAAAATACAAAAATACAAAAATACAAAAATACAAAAATACAAAAATACAAAATACAAAAATACAAAATACAAAAATACAAAATACAAAATACAAAAATACAAAATACAAAAATACAAAATACAAAAATACAAAATACAAAAATACAAAATACAAAATACAAAATACAAAATAAAAATACAAAATACAAAAATACAAAAATACAAAAATACAAAAATACAAAAATACAAAAAAATAAAAATACAAAAATACAAAATACAAAATACAAAATACAAAATACAAAAATAAATACAAAAATACAAAAATACAAAATACAAAATACAAAATACAAAATACAAAAATACAAAATACAAAAATACAAAAATACAAAAATACAAAATACAAAAATACAAAATACAAAAATACAAAAATACAAAATACAAAATACAAAATACAAAATACAAAAATACAAAAATACAAAATACAAAATACAAAATACAAAATACAAAATACAAAATACAAAAATACAAAAATACAAAAATACAAAAATACAAAATACAAAAATACAAAAATACAAAAATACAAAAATACAAAATACAAAAATACAAAAATACAAAAATACAAAATACAAAATACAAAAATACAAAAATACAAAATACAAAAATACAAAAATACAAAAATACAAAAATACAAAATACAAAAATACAAAATACAAAAATACAAAAATACAAAATACAAAATACAAAATACAAAAATACAAAAATACAAAATACAAAATACAAAATACAAAAATACAAAATACAAAATACAAAATACAAAATACAAAATACAAAAATAAAAATACAAAAATACAAAAATACAAAAATACAAAAATACAAAAATACAAAAATACAAAAATACAAAAATACAAAAATACAAAAATACAAAAATACAAAAATACAAAAATAAAAAATACAAAAATACAAAAATACAAAATTAAAAAAAAAAACTTACAAAATGTTATTTTGGTTAAATTATAGTAAATTGAAGTTTTATAAACTATGTTTTGAATTTAATAAAGTTTAACTATAACATCAAATTACTTTAATTTAAACAAAATAAATTAACTTAATTAAACTTAATTTAACTTAACTTTACTTAATTTAACTTAATTTACCTTAATTTATCTTAATTTAACTTAATTTAACTTAATTGAACTTAATTTAACTTAATTTAACTTGATTTAACTTAATTTAACTTAATTTTACTTAATTTAACTTAATTTAACTTAATTTAACTTAATTTAACTTAATTTAACTTAATTTAACTCAATTTAACTTAATTTAACTAAATTCAACTTAATTTAACTTAATTTAACTAATTTGGACTTCATTTAACTTTATCGAACTTAATTTAACTTTATTAACCTAACTAAGCTTGATTTACCTTAACTTAATTTAACTTTATTTAACTTCAATGAACTTAAATAAACTGAATAAAACTAAATTTCACTCAATTTAACTTAACTTAACTTGATGAAATTTAGTTTTACTTAATTTAACTTAATTTAACTTAATTTAACTTAATTTAACTTAATTTAGCTTAATTTAACTTAATTTATATTAATTTAACTTAATTTAACTTATTTAAGCTGAATTAAAGTTAACTTAACTTAATTAAACTTAATTTAACTGAATTTTACTAAATAACTTTAAAATCAATTAAATTCTACCAAATTACATTAAATTCAACTGAATTCTACCAAATGTAATAATATTTAAATAAATGTACTAACATTTACCTATTTTC
The DNA here is from genome assembly GCF_015732765.1 of Culex quinquefasciatus. Classification (NCBI taxonomy): domain Eukaryota; kingdom Metazoa; phylum Arthropoda; class Insecta; order Diptera; family Culicidae; genus Culex; species Culex quinquefasciatus. Next base: position 63,172,028 of record NC_051862.1, on the reverse strand, counting down.
AACTACATTTACCTAAATTCAACTACATTTTCTAAATTTAACCATTTTCAACTAAATCAAACTCAATTTAACTTATTTAAATTAATTTCACTTAATTAAACTTAATTTAATTAACTAAACATATTTTAACTGAATTTAACATAATTTCACTGAATTTTACTTAATTTTACTTAATTTTACTTTTTTTTTCTTAATTTTTTTTAATTTTATATAATTTTACTGAATTTTACCTTATTTTACTTAATTTTACTTAATTTTACTTAATTTTCTTTAATTCTTCTTAATTTTACTTAATTTTACTTAATTTTACTTAGTTTTACTTAATTTTACCTAATTTTGCTTTATTTTACTTATTTTACCTAATTTTACTTAATTTTACTTAATTTTACTTAATTTTACTTATTTTTCCTTATTTTTACTTAATTTTACTTAATTTTACCTAATTTTACTTTATTTTACTTAATTTTACCTAATTTTACCTAATTTTACCTAATTTTACCTAATTTTACTTAATTTTACTTAATTTTACTTATTTTTCCTTATTTTTACTTAATTTTACTTAATTTTACCTAATTTTACTTTATTTTACTTAATTTTACTAAATTTTACATGATTTTACTTAATTTTGCCTAATTTTACTTATTTTGTTTAATTTTACTAAATTTCACCTAACACAACTTAATTTTACTAAATTTCACCTAACACAACTTAATTTTACCAAATTTTGGCAAATTCAACTAAATTACACAAAAAGTAACTAATTTAACTATTTTTTTTTAAATTATCTTAATTCAACTAAATTTATTTAAACTGTTCGTAATTTTACTTAATTTTACTAATTTAAACTAAATGTAATCAATTTTAACGAAATTTTACTAATTTCAACTAAATTTAACTAATTTTAACTAAATTTTATCAATATCATTTAATTTAACTTAATTGAACTTAATTTAACTTCATTTCTAACAATATTTAACACTATTTATTGATGTGCTTAAAAGCCGTCAGGTGCCCTATTTGTTCGGATCTGTCAAACATTGTCCAATCTATGTCTAGACATTCTGTACCCGCCGCCCCTCCAGGTGGACAGATGTCCACACAAAAAAGTAGAGTGTGGACAATCGCCAGCCTCCCCTTTCCCCTGCCAAAGTGTTCACGTGGTTTAGGGATGCCCCCCATGTTAAGTACATGTTTTTACCTACGCATCGTCCAAACAATAATGAGAGGCTCAACTTCTAACCACTTTCCCTCAACACAAAAAACTTCTCACCTTATCAACTGAAACATTCCTTCAGGTGCCGATCCGCAGAAAATCTTCCCGGCTTTTAATTTATTCACTCACACAACACATTCTATCACCTTTTGCACTTGCACTTGCACTCAAACAACACACATAATTATCAAAAAACTTCGCGAACTGAGCGGCTCAAACAGGATCGAACACGATACAAGACGTTGCTTTGTTTTGATCTCGAACTGATGACCTGTCAAAAAATCCATGCTGCCGGTTCCAGCTAGTTTTTCGGTAAAAGTACGCAAAGTTGTGCTGAAACACCATTATTTTTGGTAAAATCTCTCCTGTCATTTTGATTTGGGCTGTCAGTTTTGGAAAGCAAATCAGCAATCAGGGTTAGCTATTTCACCAATCCCAGGTTGGTAAATTTAGCTGTAATTTTAGCTGATTCAACCAAAAAAATCACTGTTTCACCAATTTGAAGCCAGCTAATTTGAATTGTTAAATTTTAGATGGAACTCCTTTCCGTGCAGCGGAACAGCGATTGAACTGGGTATTCTATAAGCGGCAGTTCGTGCAAACTAACTTGATGACCTTCGCTGGATACATGTCAATTCTAGTTTCCGCCGCATCAGAAGTCACTATTGCCACAAAGGAAATTGGAAATAACTCGATTAAAAGAAAAGACAACAAGCAAGCTGAATTGAAGAAACGACTCTTGCTAAATGGATCGCTAGCATCTGCTCGAACTGGAAGCATGTCGCCAGGGGGAAGAAAAAAGGAGAATTGTTGCTTCGCCTGTGGCAAAGACAGTCATAAAGTAAAGGATTGTGAAGTCTTCGAATCGTGGAAACCTGTCACCCGCTGCAGAAAGGTTCAGGAAAATCGTCTCTGCCATACGTGTCTAGGGCACCACGGCCGACGAAGGTGCAAAACACACATTGCCTGCGGCGTAGAAGGGTGTCAAGATCGGCATCATGCACTCCTACACCCTAGCACTGAGATGCATCAACCAACCACAGCGATGCAACCACAGGTGGTGAAAGCCGGAGGGCCCAGGGAGGGTCGGATTGCTCATCATACCTCCGGAAACTCCAAAGAAGTGTGGGAGGCTCAACATACCACCCTGTACATGAGGCACATGGAGAGTCCGCACGGTAGAGAGAAAAGAGGAAAACCACCACTCAAAGAAGCAGATTTGGTCAACGATCGGAGCACTTTGGAAATCGACTCATTCCCGGCTGTGTACAAAACCATTGAACAGTTCGCAGGAGATGAACACGATACGATGGATCGGCCGACTGTGCCCAATAATCTCCCTAAACAGGTCGGGGACACCACTCAGCAAACAAATAAATGCCAACCAAGCAAATTCGAAATGGTTCTCGGAAACCTTCCTGGGAAACTGCTACTATCAAGTGAGGGACTCGCAAAACTATAAAGGAACATCAACGAGGAAGTGCTCCAGTCAAGTGTGTAGTGATAACGCAAGGACGGTGTAGGAACCGGAAGTGCGTTACAGGTCGGGGGATGTTACACTGGCAGCACTGGGGTCAAAACGGCGAGATTAGAGCGTCCAATTTCCCGGGGTTACGAATTTCCCGGGAAACGGGAAATTTTCAACCAATTTCCCGGGAAATCCCGGGAATTCCCGGGAAATTTTAAATATATTGAAATTTGCTTCTGAACTTGGTTCTTATTAATATTATGCAAAAAAAAAATGTATAGGACAGCGACTTTAATGGTTAAAATAAGTGTGAAGATCAATTAACTGCTTGACTGCATGTAAAAAATCATACAGCTACAAGTAAATGAACATTTTTTTTCAAATTACGATAAATAAAAATAATATCTCAGGTATTTTTTTAAATGGGAAGTATTTTTTATCAAAATGTTTAGACAGTTAGTAAAATGAATACATACTCCAAAATCAAAATTCTTTTAAACTTGCCTCTGTGACCAGTTTGAGAGAGTGTGGTTTGACCCATTTTTTTCTAAATAAAAAAAAAACATGCAGAAATTATGTTTTCTATGACAAATATCTTTTCTTAAGCAAGTCAAACTTGTCTTCAGCCCTTGAAAAAAATGGTACAGCTTTCTATTATTTCATTAAAGCCATACTTCTCGTGTTTGTTTTACTCATTTTTTGAGCACCTCTCAAACCATTCAAAGTAGTTTTTTTTAATACTTTAAAAGGTTTTATTATGCCATATGGTTTTCAGGTTTATAATTGACTATTGACTTTGTTTGAAAGTTTTTTCATGGCATAAAAACATCAAATTGTACGTACATCTCATTTGATCATGGTAAACAATAATGTAAAACAAACTCTCTACTTTACCTTGGCAGTAAGGGGTTTGTAAATTCTTAAAACGAAATTACACCAGTAATTCTATAAAAATCATACCTGAAAAACGAAACTATTGGCACTACGCCCCCCGGGGCATGGCCTTCCTCTAACGTGGGATTTCTGCTCCAGCGCCTCTGACGAGACAGGAGAAACCGGGACCGACGTTTTACTTCACCATCCGATAGAAGCTCAGTGGATAAGGCGGGAATCGAACCCGCGTCTCATAGCATCATCGGGATCGGCAGCCGAAGCCGCTACCCCTGCGCCACGAGACCCACCATCATACCTACATTGTAGTAAATCATTTTTATTATGCAAGATCTTTTTCCAGTTGCTTCAGAAATTAATATCATCAGAAATAAATGTTGATATAAAAATTTCTGATAATCTGATACATTTATGAACATTACAATGAGTATAATTGAACAAAATAATGTTGAGTTTTTTCATTTAATATTTGTTTTCAGATCATTTTCAAAATATTGGTTGAAAAAAATAAGAAAATGTATGCTTCCGCTTGAATTTCGGGAATTCCCGGGAAATTTGCAAATTTCCCGGGAAACGGGAAATATTTTTTTCCGGGAAATCCCGGGAATTCCCGGGAATTTTTTTCCCGGGACGGGAAATTGGACGCTCTAGGCGAGATGAAACCCCTCGCTAGATCGAGGCCACATACCAACTATCAGACAAAAGAGAAGTGTCAACGAATGGGTTGCGAAGAAATGTAGCAAGTAAACAAACGAAAGATCGAAGAAGATCCCCACAGCCGACCACGCTTGGGCAAAATATGTTAATTTAAAAGGTATTTAGTTATTAATAAGTATGTAATCCTGTACTAGACGAGAACAGTACCTACACCGGTAAGGGGGACAAAGTGCTAAGACATGATATTAGGTCGGTCACGAGCTTAGGTCAGAACCTCATTCGCATCTTTCACTCTAGGTAATCACTGTGGAATACATGCTTACATAACATTTCCGTCGATATGAACTACCGGAAAAGACTAAATGTAGGTTGATCATGACCCCCCTTTTTTCCTTCTATAAACATGAATTTAATAAAATTACATTCTTTTAGCTTTGAGCTGCACTAACTAAACTGCTGCTGCAAGGAACTTTTCATATGGTCCGAACAATCTCAACATATACAATACATTAAACTGAGTCAAGTTTTATTGAGAAAATTACTTTTACCCAATCTTACCCCCAAACCCAATGGCACCCTCAAGGACGGATATATATTTTAAATATATATCTTTTATTCATGAATTTCATTTAAATAAAAATTATTGAGTAAATTTGATGTTTTTGATGTTTTGCAACCATCGAAGTTCACACCACCATCTGTAAAAAATAAACAAAATTAACGGAACTTTATCATCAATATTCAACTCTCAACCAAAATTAACACAACAGGAACTCGTGTTTGCCCTTTGCCACTGTGTATGCTTGCGTGTGTGTGTGTGCGTAACTGCGTGGCCGCCCCGACATTATCGAATAATAATGATGTTAATGCTCAAAACATAAATTTTCGTTTATTTTCCGCTCAGTTTATCAATAACCCATTTTTCGGCTGTCGGGCGCGCACCGCGGTGTGGAAACTGACCAAAACCACCACACTTTTTCACACATACTCTCACAAAAACACAAACGCTTCAGAAAGCTTGTTGAAAGAGGGTTGAGGGGGTAGAGAGGGCAGTGAACTCAACACACTTTTCGCGGGCTGGTCGCGTGACCCTTTTTGTCTGTGGTTGTGCCAGTGCGTGCGTGCATGTGTTTGTGCAGATGATGATGGTGTGGCGTTTAATGAAAGCACGCGGAAAATGAATAACGCCCTAGTGCTTATAGGCCCCTTCTTGCTTTGGTGACAAAGGACTTTATCGCATGCGGGCTGAGCGCTGCACTTTTTGGGAAAGTGACTGACCCGTCGGTGGGGGTGAAACGGTGAAAGTGGTGGACAGCCTGCATTCAACAAGGCAGGTCAGCCATAAAACGCCATAAAACTGTCACTGCAACCGGCCACATTAAAGGGCGCATTCCGATAGCCGTCTTGCCATGGTTCACAGTGGGTCTTTAACAGAAAAAAATCATTGCACAATTAAGCTTAAATTGAGAGGTAAAAAAACAAACAAAAATGAACACAATTCAAGAAAAAGAAAAAATTAACAATCGAAGCGCAAAAAGTAACAATCAACTCTAACTCATAATTTAGTAATAGTAAAAAAAAGCCCCGTTCTACCCCACGGTCACCGCCACTCCGTGGAGCGACTGAATGAACAATGATGCGGTGACACAGAAATGCAAATTTTCGCCCCGAAACCGACCGACCGACGACCAGATGTTGCCACCTCGACCTAACAAACTCCGGTCGACCACCACCGCCACCCGGGACCAGAGGAATGGTGGTGGGTCCATGTCCGCGTTCAACCGTTTGCCCCTTGGTGCGGACGTTGGACGGGCGGCGCTGGTATCCAACCAACTGCGAATGCCTGTCAAAGTTGTAGCTATCTCTGGGTTCGTAGTTCGTTTTTTTTTTTGGTTTTTGAACCGGCTCGGAAAGCATTGGTGGAGGGGCATTTGCGAAAAATTCAGCAATTTTTAAAAATTAATTCTATTTATTTTGAAACATGCTTCTTTTTCAAAACAAATGTTCAAAATAGGCAAAATTATATTTAAAATCGTTTTTTTTATTATTGCTGACATTTTTTCGAAAAACTAGATCTTGCAGCAATAGTTTGAGAATAATTATGGCAAACATATATTTATGATGATCAATTCTCTTGAGATTTTTTGTGACTGAAAATCGTATGATTTTACCCAAAAAAATTTACCTCTTTTATTTAAAGAATAATTATATTTATGATTTGAGGATTAAATACAATAAATCAAACAAAAAAAATCTACGTCTTTCATATTCTCAATTTCTGTTCTGTGCAGGGTTGCCTATGAATCTGGAAATGCCAGATTTTTCGAGTGCCTGCCAGACTAGAGATTTACCATATCTGTGCCAAATTTTGACAGATTTTTCATTTTCTGCCAATTATGAATAAGATTGATTTTTGATTCAAATGAACAAGTTTAATTTAAAATCGAAAAAAATCCAAATTGTATTTTAATGAAAATTTAAATTTAATCTTTCTAAGGCAGGAAACTAATAAAACCATCAGAATATCACAAGCTTTTGAATTAATTCATATCATTCCTTCTCTTCCCCATTAATACTTGCCAAATACTTGCTTTATTTTCGTCTGCTAGATTTTTTCAGATTTTTTCGGTACTTGCCCATATTTTTGCAATTTTGTCCTGGCAACCCTGGTTCTGTTGTTCAACAAAGTACAGAACAAATTCAACAATCATCCAAACCATTTTTGGAAATAAATTACAAATTACGCTATAGAAATATCAATAATATTCTTTGTGTATGATTAAAATCCATGAACATCCAAACAAAAAACAAAAAACGGAAGAAAATTATAGTCGGGTCGTTTTTTCATATAATTATCTTATTTTCATTTTATTAACCAAAATAGACTAAATATAAGAAGAAAACTAACAAAATCACATTTAAAAAATCATGCTTTTATTTATTTAATTAACAATATTGGGCATATTTTGTGAAAAATGATTTACTATTTTGGCTTAGAAATGTTTAGTTCTTATTTTTAACATGAATTTATGTATGTAATTAATAACCAAAGTAGTCATTCCACCATCGAAAATAACTAATAAATGACTCCATACTTAACACTTTCTAGGCTGACAATAAAAAAATATATCATAATTTCAAATACGTTGCATTGCAGACAAGAAAACAAATTCCTTTTAGTGAATAATTAAACTAATGACTTTTGTGTCAAAAAGGTCACTTATTTAAAATATCAAAATGAAAGATAAAACATAAAAAGCGCATCAAATCTGGGATAAAATCTGACGGCCATCGGTTATTTCAAAATTATTTATAAAGTGATTGAGATCATCCATAAGAAACGTGGCCACTTTTAGGAAATCTGAGCCACTGTTTGAATTCATTTTGTGAATATTCCTGAACTAAATTTTTTAACTTTAAAAAAATTATCGCTCTGTAATAATAAACCCAGCAAAATTACAAAAAAAAAACGAAATCATGGAATGAAAATGTTTGTTATGAATGAATGAATGAAAAAACCCTTCTGTGTAGCCGATTTGATAAGTATATTTAATTTCCATAAAGGGACACGTCTCACTATTTTTAACAGTTGAGAAATGAAAAAAAAATCAATTCATTTTTGTAATTTTACAAATGTATAAGAATATTGTGTCAGTTGGTAAAAAATTACTCAAAAAGTTGATATTTCACAATAACTATTAACATAATTGTAAAAACTGAGATTTTAAAATTTAAGGCATTGTCAAAGTCCCTGCGTTTATTAATTATCCCGAGCAGACGGAAATAACTTTGGAATAACATTTTTTGATATTTGAAAGTACTAGGCCAATAACATTTTATGTTATTTTTAACAAGAGTTGTTATTCGACGTTATGATTTTTTTGTTATTGGAATGTTATTGCAATAACAGACTAATAACATTTTTAGTTATTCTTCGAACAAATCTTTGTTATTATTTTTTGTTATTTTAACAACTAATCCGAACATCCCAATAACAATTGGAGTTATTCTTCCATAACAAAAAATGATATTCCCAAGATATTTTGGCTTTCAACCAATATCAGACCAATAACAAATTTTGTTATGATAACATAAACTGTTATTGAACTCTTATGCAAAAATAGATTTTGCAAGATAATTCCATAACACTTTAAGTTATTTTAACAGCATTTGTTATTGAAATGGCATGAATTTTGTTATTACCGTCTGCCCGGGATGTTACATCAAAAGTGTACACAGCAATTTCTTAAAAAAGTTAAAACTCGAAATTTAAAAACGGTTGGTTGTTTCATGGATTAAAAAATTAGACAGTTTGTTTTAATGGTTCATTAGGGTGGCCCTATTCTAGTTAAAAGAAATTTTCGAATAAATAACATTTTTTTCCGAAAAATCATGGCTTTTCGCTGTTTAACCAGTTCAGGCTCATTTAGACTGAATTGAAAGGTCGTCAAATTGACTTTTAAAGAAAAATAGTTAGAAGACTGAAAAAATCAGTCTACAATTTGAAATTATGAAGTTTTAAAAGCTTCATCCGAAATTTTTAAACGGTGGGCCATATATTTCAGACTTCAAACTATTTTTTGTTTTAAAGTTAAGAAATAACCATTCAATTGCGTCCAAGACGAAATTAATCGGTTGAAACGACGAAAAGTTAAAAAAAAAGTTTTTTCAAACCAAAATTTCACTTTTGAACCACATTAACCAAACTAATGGCCAAATAAAAGAAATGGGTGTCTAAGTATTTAAAATCAGTTAAATTTTGATCATTTAAGTGACGCTTTTCACCAGTTTTAAGCAATTTTAAAATGTTGAGTTAAACTTTCATATGGAGCTGCTGATTTTTTTTTTATTTTATCGATCGGATCCTGTAAATGTTTCTTTACCGAAATTAGTTTACTTCAAAATTATAGGAAACTTTGATCAGATTAATTAAAATATAACAAGTTATCTTAATTAGTATTTAAAGTGATTTTTTTTTTGCTTGGACTTGGATTTTATCAAAAAGTTGTTGAACCTAAAATGGCTTATATTTGATAAATATTTTTGATTCATGTTTCACTTACATTCCAATCTCATTTTTACCTACTTTAAGTCAATTTTGTTTAACCATTTCAGGCCTGACTTTTTTTAAGGTAATGGGGAAATGAGTAAATGGGAAAATGATCCATACGAAAATTATAGGCTTATTTTGGGAATTTTGATTCTTGGATCATATATGACCCACCAGGCCTGATAGGGTTAATATGAAAATTCTGTTAAAATAGCATAATTCCAAAAAGATATATTCCCAGGTTATTGCTCACTTTAATCTACGCCCATGCTCGCGCCATGTTTTCCCCATTTCAGCTACAAGTTTGCATTCAAAGTTGATGCGTCCATCCAAAAACCCCGGTTCAGCCCAGTTTTCGCACTCGGTGTGCGTTACGTCGACATTTTTCCGGTATCAGATGTTCCGGCCCACCCCTCGATGGGTGGAAGCTTTTGTAAGCGCCAAACATCCGGTGCGCCTGGCGGACAACACAAAAAAGCTTAATTCCACCCCAAAAAGGGCCACGATGCAACATGGACAGGACACAACCGAACAGGAGCACGACAGTGATAGTTTTCTGCTGATATCACGATGATTTACGGTGGCAACAGAAAGCTGTGAAAATTCACAGCTAACTTTCTGAACTGAACTGCGCACAGATAAAAGCGCATAATAAATTGTGGCCCTCTTTTCAAAGTCAGGGAGTTTTCCCTGGTGCAGTCACCGTGATGAACGCTGACAAGGGTAATGCAGTATAAGCAACTGATATGTTGAGAGGGATTTGAAAAATTCCCAGGAACTTCTAAGGTTTCAAATCGTCAGTTAACCTGATGAACCAGTTAATCATGCAAAGAATTAAACCTTCTCCTGCTAACAAAAAGCCAATCCAATATTGGTCATGCTCCGTTGAATATCCAATCAACCCCACCGCCGGGTCTCATTTACACCCCCTCCCAACTTTGGGCTAATCTCTCCATCGAGCAACCGTGTGGGAATTCCACCAGCTGTGAGAGCTCATTGAAATTCCTAGCGTAGCAAAACTGCCCAACCTCCGTCCGGAAATCCGAAATGCGACAGAACCAAGAGTCTGCCAAGAGACTCCGAATTGGATCCAGCAGCACATTCCAGGAGGTTCAGCACACTGCCATCCATAATGCAGGCAGCAAATCGAGAAAACCAAATTACTTCCCCTGAATATTTGAGCAACTATAAAAGGGGTGGCGGAGGGGGCGATGAATGTGAATGTGTGTGTGAGTGCGCTCTCTAGCCTGGAAGTACACTTCCGGTGGCCAGGAACCGCCAGGAAAGTGGCATGCTGGGAAAAAGTTTCCTTTTGACAAATTACCAGTAATGAATAATTGATTTAAGAACAACGTACAAACGAAGCTGGAGTTTTCCACCCATGCCGATCCTCGGTTCTGTGAACCGGTTCCCATTTTGGGTGGTACATTTTCTGCTTTTTTGGGAAAAGCTCTTAGAGCATGAAAGTGACGGCTGTGTTTCGAATGTTGGATTTCCCAGGATGGGTAACTGGATTGAAGAATTTCCAGTACATGCAAAATAATGGGAATTGAAATTAAGTTGCTTGGGGAGCAGAATGGTCAGCCATGATGAAGGATTTATTCGAAATATTTTGAGCAATTCTCTGAGATTTCAAACATTGTTTTTTTTTGTATTTTTTAATCTGGCTGAATTGTTTTTAGTGCCTTTGGTATGCCCAAAGAAGCCATTTTGCATCATAAGTTTGTCCATATAATTTTCCATACAAATTTGGCAGCTGTCCATACAAAATTTTAAAAGAAAATTTAAAAAATCTGTATCTTTTGAAGGAATTTTTTGATCGATTTGGTGTCTTACACAGCAAAAAATCCGATGGTAAAATCGCATGCAAAAGCATGCACATCACCTTCGTCAAAATAAACACTTAATATTACACACTGCATGTACAATTTTTGCAAACACAAAAAAAAAAAAGTTGCAACCGACGGGATTCAAACCCAGCACCATCAGTGAGGACTGGCGCCTTAGCCCGCTCGGCCATTAGACCGATGTAAAATTGAGAGGATAAACGTATATATGAGCTTGACATTTCGGTCAAGTAGGTTTCCCATACTGATGGGCTGCATATTTCAGGGTGTAATATTACACAGAATTTCATAAAATAATGCAACATTTATTTTACACCCAGGCCTTTTACACGCAGCTGGATTACTACTTTTTTAGCTGTGTAGGCAAAATTGTAAGTATGGGTCAGAACTAAACTGAAAAAAGATTATACACGGAAAAAACACTTTTGATGATTTTTAATTTCACTTTTTGTCATTAAAAACTAATTACAAAAAAAAAACATTATTATTATTTTTTTTCGATATGTCTTAGGGGACATAAATGCAAACTTTTCAGAAATTTCCAGGTTGTGCATAAAATCTTTGACTAAGTTATGAATTTTTGAATCAATTCTGTTTTTTCAAAAAATCGAAATATTGGTCGCAAAAATTTTTCAACTTCATTTTTCGATGTAAAATTGAATTTGCAATCAAAAAGTACTTTAGTGAAATTTTGATAAAGTGCACCGTTTTCAAGTTATACCCAAGGGGTTTCCAGCATCAAGCATTACTGACCAGTTTAAATGGAATTACCAGGATTACTGGCAATATGCTATGAATTACTTTGATTTCCCAGAATTACTTGGGATTTCCAGAAACCACGCAGAATTGCTCAAATTTATTAAAAAATAACTTGGAATTACTGCCTAGCTTCCAGCATATTGAGAAAAGTCTTTAAAATTGGATCGAATGACAGCTGTCAAACGAACAAAACCATGTGCTTGGCAATAGTGCGTCCATCCCGGGAATACCCAGCACAAAATTCCCGGGATTTTCATATGGTGTACGGGGAATTTCCGGAATTAAACTAAAATCTTAATTTGGCCTGGAAAAATCATTAGTATTACAATTAAAAATTTAAAATTTTCTGAAATTTTACATAAATTGGTACCATTTAATTTGTTGTCATTTTTGTTTTTTAGACACAAACAGCTTAAAAATTGGTTTAAGAACCAATTTTTAAGCTGTTTCATTCATGTCATATACTGCCGCTCTAATCGTTTCCGTCCCATATGTAAAAATAGCAAGCCGAGAAAAACGCGTGTCAAAGTTGTCCCGCCCATAAGGCTACGTGTTAGAATTTCACGAAAAAGTGGATTTTCTCCGGCTTTCTAGAACAAAGTACTACATTTTATTGGTTTTTTTTTTTGAAATTAAATATGTCTTTATTGAACTTTCTTATAATAATTACATTTCATTTACATTCTAAGTGGTATGGCTACATGCTCTTCATCTTTGTTATATTTTTCGTTTTCTTATTAACTGTTCACATTCATTTATTTACTTCAAATTGTTATACATTTTTGCATTGAATCGAATACATTTGGGTTAAAAAGAAAAAAAATCACTTTAACAACTAATCCTAACTTAAAACTAAAAAAGTAAATTCATTGAAATATTCAAAATCACTAGAACGAGTAAACTACGAACTGTATTTTAAGATAAATCCTCCAAGCGTTCTTACTTGTTCCTGGCGAGTTTTGCAACCACGCAGAGTTGTTGTCATCTCGATGAAAATGTTCAGAAGTTCTTGTGGAGAAAACAGGCCACTACTGCCTTCACCCGTTGATGCTGGTTGGTTTTCCCTCGGTTGCTGACTGAAGCCTGGAGGTGTTGTGTTCTCTGCAACTTTTTGCCGCTGATTCAACGGCAATGGCTGCAGATTTGGAACCACTCGAACAGATCCCGCTCCAGGTGACGCCAAAGCAGGAAAATCCACGTCCGTGAAAGTTGGTGGCGTTTTGCGACGATTTGGTTGGTGCCTCGTCGTCGCTTGCTGCCGAATTTTTACAAACTCAGCTCGTTTTGGGCAGCTTCGATTCTTGGTAGAATGGTCGCCGCCGCAATTGAAGCATTTGGCTTCGATGTTCTCGTTGATTGTTTCGCATGCTTGAGTTTTGTGCTCACCTCCGCAGGTTGCACAACGACTCTTGATGAAACAGTTCCTTCCACCATGCCCAAACTGCAAGCAGTTCGAACACTGTGTCACGTCACGGTGCACTGGACGATAACGTTCCCAAGTCACGATGATGTTGAAAATTGCCCAAACTGCTTTCAGCTCAGACGGCGTTGTCGATCCTTTCTCGAGATGAACCAGGTACAGTTGATCACGATACTTGATATCCTTGTTGTGTCTCGTCATCTTGAAGACTTCAATCACGTTCAACTTAAGAGTTTTGAGCTCTTCTTTCAGCACACTCACATCCATGTCGTACAGACCACGGAGGACCTGTTTCAAGGGACGTTTACCTGGATCGTCATGGCTGTAGTATTCAATCTTTGTGTTGTTCAGGAAATCCCGAACGTAGTTGTAATCCTTTCTGGTAGGTAGCAGAATTTTGAGTCCATCAGCACAAAAGCGAATGGAAGCTCGTAAAGCACCAGATTTGATAAACCCGGTCAGCCACTTTCGCACCGAATCCGATGACGATGTTTTCACAAAAATGGGTGGCAACTTTTCCCGTCGTTCAAATTCTTCCTTCTCACTCACGTCCACAGGGAGGGTAGCGAACTGGTTTCCAGACGAATTTTGAGCGTCCTTGCTCAAACTGCCTGGCTTTGCAGGTAACGCTTCGGCATTCTTTAGCTTCTTCAAATCTGCCGATCCTGCTGGTGAGGACCGCCTCTTTTTCTTGCCGTGAGGCATTTTTTGCACTTTAAAGCACTTTTTTGGTTTGTGAGGGACGCACGTCTGACTCGCTTCTCTGCTGATCGCAGACTCCACATTTTATTGGTTTTTCTGATAGTTTACAAGATTTTGAACCAAACTGCATCATTACATAAAAATTGACGAAATTACATATGGGACGGACTAGCTTCGAGCGGCAGTAAAGAAATAAATTAAAAATAAATATTTAAAAGATACTTATTTAATTTGAATTAGAAATGTGGTGCATATAAAATTCAAAGCACAACAGAGAACAGCAAACATTTGTTTAAACTATTTAAAAACTGCTTTTCTTGTTTAGATTGATATTAATAGTATTGAGCTAATAGTATGATTTTAAAAACAAAACAAATATAAAGAAAACATAGATTTTATGACGTTTTCAAAAATTTACCGGGAATAAATAATATATTTTTTCCGTTTTCCGGGAAACTCAAAACCCGGGAAAATTTGACGCCCTACTTGTAAATCATCGAATAATGGGGTAAATATCAACATCAGTTTGACAACTGATTTTGACGTTTGAGTTGTTTTTTATCCGAATACTTTTGAATTAGAGAGCATCCAAATTTGTAGACATTCCGAATCCGCTCTGTACTTCTTACAACCATAAAAGGCATCAAGGAAAAGCAAAATGCATTCTGCCGATTTACCTTTCAAGAATTACTAGTAGTTACTTGAATTGATGGGGAATACACGAATTACGGAGTAACTATGGAATTACTCAAATTATTACGGAATTACTAGGTAATTCCTGAAATACAGGAATTACTGCAGAATTGCGGAGTAATTCTGGAATTACTGAATTACTTACTCAAAATCCGAATGATCCCGTACTAGCTATAACTTTGGTTTCTTACATGAAAATTAATAGGCAAGAAATAGAATCATAAAAGGTTATCTTTTCAACAGTTATTTTTTATTATTTCATTATTTTCTGAAGTATGTTTTCACAAACAAGAATCATGGAATTACCAGGATTGCTGGGATTATTAGGAATTACCAGGATTACTCTGGAATTACTCAGTAAATCCCGAATTACAGAATTACTTGCTCAAATTCCAAGTAATTCCGGATTAGTGACCAGTCTGACACGATGCTGGAAACCCCTTGGTTATACCCATTTTTAGGTAACTTTTTTGAAAATAGTCGCAGTTATTTTTTTCAATTAGTGCCCATGTTTGCCCACCTTTTTTTTTTTGAAGGGTTGAGAAAATTCTCTATATTTTGCTTTTTTGATCTTTGTTGATAATATCTTAAGTTAATGAAAATTGCGATGCAAAGATTTAAAAGCAGACAAATTGATGTTTTCTAAGTCTCACCCAAATAACCCATCATTTTCTAATGTCGATATCTCACCCAAATAACCCATCATTTTCTAATGTCGATATATCATCAACTAATGTTCAGATTTTCAATGTTAAAATATGTAACATTCGTGAAATTTCTATCTTTTCGAAAACAATATTTTATTTTTTTTTAATCAAGAATAAAATTTCAAAAGGACCAAACATTCAATATTACATTCTTCACAAAAAGTCAACTTCCCAAAATCCGTATTTTTCAATTTTTGTTTTTTTTATGTTTAAGATGACAAAAAATTGCAACTTTTGAGCCAAAGATAAGCATGAAGTGATTTTGAGAAAAAAATCAAATTTAAATCAATTTTTTCGCATGTTTTTAATGTATTATCTGTGTGTGTGTGTGTGTGTGTGTGTGTGTGTGTGTGTGTGTGTGTGTGTGCAATGAACCAAACGGGACCACGCGGTCGCTTCTTACAAATTGAGTTGTTTCCATGTATTTTAGATTTATATTCTATACATACAAATAACTCGCATAGGCATTTGGAAGGTGTTAGCTCTGCCGAGCTTCGGTGACCCATTTCTACGCAGGCTAGCCGTGCGCGAGGTACCTCCGCTGAACCGACAAGCCCCGCCCTAAAGAACGTTTGCATCAATTTGATTCAAACGTTATTCAGAACTTCCGAATCCTCGTCAAAAGACAAAGGTCCAGCGCGTATTTAGCAAGGTTTATTTTCTGTTCGTTTGTTTTGGATTGATCTCACCAAATATCAGCTTTTCTCTCCTAGCTTTTCCTTATTTGCCTTGTACGATCTGCGCCAGCACCTCTTGTGCGATGTTGATGGGGTTCGGGGCAAACAGCGAAGTCGAATGTAGCTGGAATTATTTTAACACAATGCTGCTTCACGATCTAGGGCCGGATATTCAGCCACGTCTTTGGCGTAGGCATTTTCTTCTCCACTTCAATGTACAAATTTTCACAATTACACAATTTTGAATAAATTATTGTCATCCAATTATTTTTTCACAGCCTTTGTGAGAACGTAAACAACATACTTTTCACTCCTTTCACACTTATACAGTGACCATGTTTTTAATGTATTATCTAATTTAAAATTGAAAGGTTTTTTACAGATTTTTAAATAAAGTACACCGTTTTCAAGATAAAGCCACCTATTTTTTTTAAATTTATCTAAAAAATCTCGTTTTTAGATTTTCTGAAACGCTATCATTATCTTTTTCTTTAAATATTTTTTTAGAAAAATTCAGAAAATTTCAAATAAAATTTCCTAAGAGGCATTGAAGATTGGACTTTTGGTTGCTGAAATACAGCGATTAAAAAAAGAAACACGAAAATTAAAGTTTTTTTAAAATTATCATACAAACATTCTGACATTTTCTAATGCCAATGTTGTTTGCAATCATTAGTTTTCAAAAAATCTAAGATCTGACAAAAACAAAAATTGTATCGAAAAAAAAGATTTTGCATCGAAAATTTTCAAAAAATCTTAAGATTTTTTAATAAACCCAAACATGCTAAAAATTATTTTAAACGCAGGAGAATGTATTTTAATTTTATTTCAGTTGGTTGCACTTGAATTTTCATTGAAATTTTGAAGTTTATTGTAAAAATATTTTTTTTGCCCCCTGATTTTTCGGGCCAATTTTGAAGGGGGGGGGGGGGTGACAAAAACTTTTAAAAATATTTGTACCAGCCTTATAATAATTAAAATGGTCAAGAATCATTTTATTTTTCCTCAAACTATTTGAATTGGTAACAAAACACAGATCAATTCAGGGAATACTTTTATAGTCAATCATTTTAAATAAAAAAATATGCATTTTTGAAATCCTCATCGCAATTCAATGTGGCGTCATCAATAAAGTATGTCACGCAAAAAATTCGGCCAAAATTTACCACTCCTCCCCCTATGTCAAACTTTGTTACACTTGCGTCAAAAATCCCTCAAAAAGTTGTCACATTTTGTCGGACCCCCCCTCCCCCCCCTTCCCCTATCCTGATTTTATTTTTGTGTACAATTTTTAAATGATTTACAAATAAGTTTATTTTTAAAATTTGGAATTAAATCGAGAAAGTTTATTATTTTTAATCATATTTTTTTTTGAATAATAACTCGGTTTCTAAAAGCCTTGTATTTTGTTTGATTTAAGAGTTAAGTTTATCAAATATCTTACAACTTTTTTTTATGTTTTAAGACTGATTTTTCAAATGTTTTATTTCCAGTATTCTTAGTATCCTTACACAGTTAGTTGCATATGCCTAGCTCGACTTATTTTAGCACAAAATTGAAGAAACGAACGAAAAACGGCCAAATTATCTGTGATTTAGCAGACAATATTTGAATTTTCAGTTGATTTGGTTGACGATTTTTCGGTTGTGCTGGACAGACTGCAAAATATGTTCATTATGCATTTACTGGATTTTCGAGAGCAGCATTACTTATTGCTGGTTTTCTGGATATCCCAATCTGAAGTTTTTTTTTTTTTTTGCTGGGAAAAATAAAAATTCCAGCGCTTATCTTGGTTACGACGGATGACCCCTATAATTGCATAATTTTTACAGTACAGTGATGAATAAGACCTATGCAAAATTTATATTGTTTCCAAAAAAAAAAACGAGTAGGTAGATTTTTTTTGGCAAAAAAACAAGTTTTCACGAGAAAAAAAAACTGGTACTTTCCTTCTAAAACATAGAATTTATTGTTTAAAGCATATAAATGAATTTACAATTGAAAAGGGCATTTGAAGACTTTTCACACATTATGACTTTTAACATAATTTTGAGAGATCGGGAAAGGACGCAAAGCCCTGATTTTTTTTTAAATATAAATTCATTAAATTTAAAAAAAATAGCAGTATCTTTTCGTTCCAAAAATCTATCCTCGACTAGATACACAAATAATATACCCTCATGGAGAAAACTTTGGTCCTGTGAAGTGAAATTGCGTCACAGTAACTATTTCGATGCCTCTGTGCTCTCTTGTACTTAGCTTGCTGGTTTTCCTATGTAGGGGAAATATACCCATTTTAATAACTCTAAGCCGTTCGACCAATTCTCATCACTTTTGCCGTTTTCCGCTATTAAATCTACATTTTCAGATGTATCAACAATGCACAGTGGTCCAGATCGCAAAATTAAGTGGAAAATGGATTTTTCGCAAAATGGTTAAGTTTTGGAGCTTTGGTGTCTTGAGAAGAGTTGTTGCAAATGGAAAGGGGTAACTTTTGGTTTGGTTGAAAATTAGGGTGGTTCACGATTAGGGTGATTTTGGAAATCTAACTTTACAGGAATATTTTTGGGAATTTTTTTGTCTTCTATAAAGTTGTTGGGCTTGCCATTTCAAGCAACTTTGTCGAAGACACCAAAATTTTATCTCGTAATCTACGCCTTCTATGACCAAATTTATAGAAAGCATCTTAGCAAACCTTCAAAAATCAGTTTTTTGAACGTGGCAATTCAGGGTTAAGTTTTAGAGAAAAGTGATGCTCAGAGCACTTTTAGAGCTTTGAAAAACGAATTTTTTTATTTATTGACATGCCAATTTGGACTTAAGGGTCAAAAGTTACAGTTATTTTAAGGTAAAAAAGATGCAAATTTAAAACTTAAATATCTCGAAAAGGCGCAAGCCAAATTTTAAGCACCAGGATGCATTTGAAAGAGGAGATCTAGCACTACAAACGCTGAGAAAATCTCAGAGGTGTTTTTCTTTAAACTCGAGATATCTTCATTTGAAAAAGTCTAATTTTCAAGGGAAAATCATATGGGACCATCCTAACGAAATTTGAAAAATGTCCAAATATATGTTATCCATGTAATTTTGCTCGCAGAATCCGAATCTGCCCTCAGAATTGAGCCAAAGTATCGAAAAATCGAGTTTTGGTAATTTTTTGGATTTCCATGTAAAATTATCATTTATGACCAAATTATGACCAAAACTCTATTTTTCGATACTTTGGCTCAATTTTGAAGGCAAATTCGGATTCAGCGGGCAAAATTACATGGAAAAACATATATTTGGACATTTTTCGAATTTCGTTAGGGTGGTCCCATATGATTTTCCCTTGAAAATTAGACTTGTTCAAATGAAGATATCTCGAGTTTAAAGAAAAACACCTATGAGATTTTTTCAGCGTTTGTAGTGCTAAATCTCCTCTTTCAATCTGGTGCTTAAAATTTGGTTTGCGCCTTTTCGAGATATGTAAGTTTTAAATTTGCATCTTTTTTGCCTTAAAATGACTGTAACTTTTGACCCTTAAGTCCAAATTGGCATGTCAACAAATAAAAATGTTCGTTTTTCAAAGCTCTAAAAGTGCTCTGAACATCACATTTCTCTAAAACTTAACCCTGAATTGCCACGTTCAAAAAACTGATTTTTGAAGGTTTGTTCGGATGCTTTCTATAAATTTGGTCATAGAATGCGTAGATTACGAGATAAAATGTTGGTTTCTTGGACAAAGTTGCTTGAAATGGCATGCCCAACAACTTTATAGAAGACAAAAAAATTCCCAAAAATATTCCTGTAAAGTTAGATTTCCAAAATCACCCTAATTGTGAACCACCCTAATTTTCAACCAAACCAAAAGTTACCCCTTTCCATTTGCTACAACTCTTCTGAAGACACCAAAGCTCCAAAACTTAACCATTTTTCGAAAAATCCATTTTCCACTTAATTTTGCGATCTGGACCACTGTGCAATGGAGAGTTGCTTGCTCACTTTTATTTGAGCTATTTGATACTTTGGAACAGTCAAAAGCACTTTATGAAAGCTGTAATTCATGATCAAAGTGCTGATAGGCCGATGAAAGAAATAGGCTAAAAAAGGGTATAGTTCCCATAGGTAGCATAAGTGAGCACAAATGCATCGATTTCCAGCTGCTTTTTTTTTTGTTAGTTTGTTTGTAATTTTTTTCAAAAATTTTACTTCCAACTATAAAATATGTTTAGTAACTCCCCCTAACAAATTGTCTTTGTTGATAAATGAGTTTGAACATGATTTTATATAAAGCCATCATTTTAGTTTTATTTTGCCCAAAGTCACCCACGTTTGAACTGTTATTGTTTTCTAGAAATGACGAATGTTAACTCGTGTATTCCCAGTAGTCCCATAGTTCCTCCACTAAAGGTACCTTAAATGTTACGCTACCATAATTTCTCGTTTAAACAATCCCTCCTCATCACTTGCCAATTTACGCCCCCTCAAATATCGCTGCGCTGCAGTAAAGCTTCTAATCCAATCAATCCTCCGTCTTCTCATTCGAACTACGCAACAATGCTACTAATTTACAGCCCACATTTGGCTGTTGAGCTCAGCCTGATACCAGCCTAGAGCAGTACCCGAACCAGTACTATTGCGACGAGCTATGCCGTAGATTTAAATCAATCACAGCCACAGATTACAAACGATCAGATTTGTTTTCGCGTGTGCCATCTCGATTTTCCCAATGCCACCACGATATTCCCGCGAGAGCAACTCGCAACCCATTAAAACCCTCCCACCCTTAACGACCCACTACCCCCCACCAAGGCAATAGGATTTTGTGGCCGAGATAACTACCCACCACCCACACGCACACACGCACGCAAACACCCTCATAAATCGTTTGTTTGCGGCACTATCGCGGCGCGTATCAGCGGTTGCTTTGCTACTGTTTCTGTCGAACAACAATACCAGCAACAACAAACAACATTCAATTGGGAAATGGTTGTTGGAGATTACTACGGGCGGTCGACGGCGGCGTGCGCATAAAGGAAAATTCATCGCGTGCTAACATAAATCTGGCAAACAATTAAATTGGCAATAAAATCTAAGCGAGTGCGAAAGGAGCGAGAGAGGCTTCCGCGGAGTTTGGAAGCCCCGGTTTCAGGGAAGGATGAAAAGTGCCAGTATCGATGGCACTGGCGGTGGTATCCTTTTCGATGCTGCCGGAAAAAGGACACTGTGAAAAATTTATTTAAAAAAATAAAAATGTCGAATTAGAAACTATTTATGCGCTGGTCTCGAAAGAGCTGACAAGACCACTTAAAATATTAGTTGTAAAGCATTAAAAATCATTGAGTAGCAAACAATTTTTTTTGGGAAAAGTGAGATTTCAAGAATCATCAAAAATTTCATGTGTAAAAAAAACTGTAAAAATACATTATAAATTTAATCTCATATTTCTAAAACTTTGCTTTTAAAATGATTTTAAACATTATTCAAAAGTTGTAATTAAATAAGAAATAAGGCCGTTGCAAGTGTTTTTGAATACTACACCCTTTTAAAATGTATGTCTTGATTCCAAAACTTAAAAATATATTTGACGAGATCAGAAAATGTCGCTCTTAATAAATGTTAGTCTTGATTCCTACATATTATTTTGAAGAGATTAGAAAATTTCTCAAATGCATTATTTTTTAACATTGAAAATTGGAGTTGATGCAAAAATATGGGGTTGTTTGGGTGAGACTTTAAAATCTGCACTTTTCCTGATTGTTTTTCTTTAATACAATATATCTCAGCAACCACAGCTCCAATTTTCAATGTTTGTTAGACAAGTTTATAAAAAAAAAAATCTGTACTTTTCGAGAAAACAAATCTCCGAAATGTTCACTCATGAGCACTAAGTGACTATATCTCGAAAACGGTGTATTTAAAAAAAAATCTTCAACAATCAATGCAAATTTGATTTTAAATAAAAAAAAATTGGTACGATTTGTAAGTTTTCCAAATATTAAACAAAACTTCTCTATGGATCAAAAGCATCAGAGTTTTGTCTGCTAAAAACAAAGTCAAAAGAATTTGAAAAACTTGAAAAATATGGATTACATATTTTTTGCTGAATTGTCTTTATCAATACCTAAATTTTTGCCAAAGATACCAAATTGATCAGAAAATTCTTACTGAAATTACAGATATTTCGAATATTACTCACAATTTTTGTCGTTTTGATCGCGGCTGGGATTCCGCGGAAATATTTCACATAAGGTCAGATTTTTAGTCCCCGACATATTTTTATTATATTTTTTTCAATTCTCCTAAATTTAAAACGATTGGAAATCCTTGTGGAAATTCTTAATATGGCTAGAATCACCCATATGGACAAATGAAAAAAAGTATATAAATTTCGGTTCATGGAAAATCCTGAACAATTTTTTCAGCCAATTTAAAATGCCGAGTTTTATATGAAGATGCATCAGATTCTTTAAAATATGCTCAAATTCCTTATTGTTTCAAATTCTTGATTTTTTTATTGTTATCACAACCATGCACAGTCTTTTGATTCATTTATGTATGGAATGGCGATTTTTATTTACAGGTTTTCTGTTTTCCCTACAAAATTTTCTCAAAATTCAGGTGGTTAAATAATTAATAATGACTTGATCAAAATTATCATTTATATGCATTTCGATAACATTATATAACGTTTTTTAAATCTCTAGACTGCCCCTGATCGCATAAATGTCCCATATGCATTTTCTTCGTTTTTGAGTTATTGATGCAGTTTGGTTTAAAATCGTGTCCTCTTTCAGAAAAGCCTATAACATCCAGTACTTTGTTCTAGAAATCAGGAGGAAATCCAGTTTTTGTGCAAAAACTTAACACGTAGCCTTATGCGTGGGACAAACTTCACATGCGTTTTTCTCAGCTTGCTGTTTTTGCATATGGGACATTTATGCGAACATGGGCAGTAGAATAATATTCAAAAAAAAAATAAAAAATCAAATTATTCGCTCTACAGCATTTCCTTGGCGTTCTCGATTGCGAGATTCCTACTCGAAACTAGGTGTTCGAAGGCTTGATTGTTGAGGCAATTGCAAACCTCTTTTTACACCTTAGCTTCCATCCACCCCGGGATTCGAACTGATGACCTTTGGATTGTTAGTCCAACTGCCTACCAGCGACTCCACCGAAACAGGACCCAGGGAGACGACTCCTACACCTGGATTGAGCTAACGACCTAACCTTTAGGTTAGTCCGGGACCAACATTTACTTCCCTTCCGACGGAAGGCGTGATCAGACAAATCTCGTCTCAAAATTTGCCACCGGGACCTTCTGGGATCGAACCCAGGCCGACTGGGTGAGAGGCAACCACGCTTACCCCTACACCATGTTTCCCGGGCTAGAATAATATTGTATGCAACAAATAAAATATTTCAGCAGGAGTCGTACATTTATCCAATGAGGTTTGCCGAATATTAAAAATTTCACTAAGCATTTCTGGAACACACCGTTTGAATTGAAATTTTTCAGTGAAACGTTAGTTTCTCGACTTGAACTTTGTTTTCCGTCAAGAAAAGTGTCAAACTTCAAAACATTATATAAAAGTGAAACTTTTTTGCACTCAAATGGATGCCGAAATAGTTAAAAATAGTAAAAGTGTTATTTTGAAAAGTGTTGCTATTCGATTCTGTTATTTTTGGTACAGAAAAGTAGGCTATTTCGTCGTTCAAGAATAACAGGAAAAGTAAGTAGTTTCACGACGGAATCGCAGGAATACTTTTTACACCCAAAATTCAGAGTCGAGAGAATCGTTCCTTCAAAATTAATTGAGGGCTCAGCGCTAAAATTGAAAGAATAACTCTACCAACCCACACCATCAAAACAAATGTGTTCATTTGTTAATTAAGACAATAAATCTCCAACAAGTGTCATACATCGACTTCTGACCACTTCTTGATCACCAAGTAGTGGTGGCCAAGGCAGTTAAGTCGTAGGGTTAGTTTGTTAAAGGTCGCTGGTTCGATTCCTGTAGTCGACACTTTTTGTTTTTTGTTTGACGGATGAACTTTTTTTTGCAAATGAACCTCGAGGGAATAGTTCTCTCGTCCATCTCGAGCTGAGTTCTCTGTGTCCGTGAATGGTACCACTGTTCTCTCGACTCGAGGCCATTATTCTCTCGGACGAGCGCTGTCCAGTTTTGGGAGTAATATAGTCATTTTTAGCATTAAATAGAAGGCCGTTCTATCATTTTGAAATACAGAAAAAGCAAGAAGTTTCACAACGCATAATTGAGATTTTTTAGCAGTACAGCCAGAACTGGGCATCGGCATACGAGAAGATAAAGAGCACGATTCGGTAGTAAAATGGTACTGTGTGCGGACGGAGAGGATAATTCCCGAAATCACCGAGAGTACTTTACTCATGGGTTCATTTTCCAAAACAGTTCATCTTTAAAAAAATGTACCGGTATCGAGACTCGAACCCAAGACCTTTGGCATAGTGAACTGTGCCTTTGCCGTATGGGCCACCATGGTTCGGTGACTAAGTGGCGGTCATTTGTCCATATAATCCACTCAATAGGATGAACTGTTTCAATGAACGAATGAACACGTGAGAGGTCTATACTCTCGCAAAATAGTACTTTCCTCACGTTTCTTTTCGTGAGGACTATCCCCTCATTCTTTAACTTTGGGTGTAGCATAACAGTAATCATGCTTTAAATATTTTGTGGTAGTTTTTGCATAAAAATGTGTGTTGAAATGAAGTAGTATCTCACGACAGCTTTGTCAAATCATACATAGGTCTATTAAATATCCATTTAAAAATGTTGGGTAATAAGGTTTTGAACTGGTAGAAAAAATCTAAATGTTAAAATCAAGGTAAAATAAAATCCTCATGTAATCATTATTTTGAAAAGACTTGCCAGATATCTCATGCACAACATCTACTAGAAACCTATTTAAAATGCGGTCAAAATTATTCAAGTGCAACTTTTATTGATTCAATAAGCCTCTAAATTCCAAGCTCACAATTCCGTAGAAAGGCTCAAACAAATCCATTGACTCCAACCATACGAATACGGCAGGGCCTGCGGATCCTAACCAAACAACGCGCACACAAGACAAAAGTCAGAAATGCGCGATACACCCCAACACATGTAAATACGCACGTGTGTTTGTGTTGTGCGTGTTTGTAAATAAATAATGGCCCTTCTCGAGAGAGAGAGAGAGAGCGAGGCCTCTTCCACTTTTGCTGCAAAATTCCGCGATCATGTCGTCACTAACCGAGGCCTCGAGGAAGTGTTGTAGTGTGTGAGCAGTTCTCATCGAAGCGTCCTTTCGTCGTAAGTGTGTATGTGCGTGTGCACTTAAGCCTTCAGCAACAACCACCAACATTATTCGAGTTGTCGACGTTCAACAGCTCGAAGCGGTTGGAATTTGTACCCATTTTCGACCTAAACGACGTGAAATAGAATTAGTTTAGGACGAAAATAGGACCATTTCCGCTCTCAACCCTATTGTGGCCTTCGTTACAATCATCGAACACTCAACACTGCTCAACAGTGGCAACCAATCTCAGTCAGTTGCTCCTTACGCAGGGTGTGTGCTTTGTACATGAAATTCAGCCTAGCGTGGCTAGAACCACTGCCACAACAGCAAGCTATAATAATTAAATTTTATTCGACTAAGCCTGTACTCCACAAAACGAATGTGTAATAATTTTGCCCAACCGGCAGCACTTGCGACCGACGGAACCGTGGGAAACTGCTATTGGGTACGGTCTTGTTGCTTCGTGTCCTTTAGTTGGACCGTTAGTTGGGTAGTTTGCAGATAGATGGCAGTTGGTCGGCGCTTGATGTACAGGCCATTTGTGGGCATTTTATAAGTCACATGCATTTTGAGTAATTTTGAATCATTTTGAATCATTTTGAATAGATTTGAATCATTTTGAATCAAATTGAATTATTTTGAATCATTTTGAATAGTTTTGAACCATTTTGAATCAAATTGAATAATTTTGAATCATTTTGAACCACTTTGAATCACTTTGAAGCACTTTGAACAATTTTGAATCATTTTGAATCATTTTGATAAAGAAGTTTAATTCCAAGAAGACTTTTGTTTATTTAATTGCACCGTCTTCGACTGAGGTCGCACAGACTTTTGAATCAATTTTATTAAAAAAAAAACTTTAAATAAAAACTCGAAATGCAAAAAGTTGAAAAATCATTAAGTCATAACAGCTCCTCTCATCCTTTTTGACACGTGATGAGGAAATGCTTTTTGATTGAAGATGATAATTCATTAAATTTTATTACCATACCGTTCAGTCCGTGGCGCTGTAAATAAGTGAAAATGTGGAAAATGGAAAACGAAAAGCCCCTCGTCACACTGCCGAGCAGAAGGTTGGCGGAAAATGGGGAAATCTCATCATTGCACGCCAGAAGCAGCAGCAGCAGGAGGCATCTCTTCGCTCGGTAGGTTTCCGCTTCCGGGAAGGATGGCGCGTAACAGATCTTGCTTAATGGAGGACCATACTCATTACCGGTGTATCGTTGTTCGACGGTGATGTTTGCATGTGCGGATGTGTGTGTAAAGATTAAATTTATCGGACGATAGATGACGAGGGTGGACGATATAGGCTGGATTGAGGTGAGATGATCTGCGCAATTGAGTAACATGAGCTAAATTGGATGAGTTTTGATTTTGTTGAGGAGTTCTTTTGTGAGAGTTTTCATGGTTTCCCTTTTTAAATAGAGTGAAAAAATAATTATGGTTTCGATTTTAATTTTTTAGAGTATCACAACCTTGAAAACATCTTGAAATTTATTTTTTGGTACGTTTTTTGTTTTGGTTGACTATTCTGTGGTTAATTTAGTTGCTGGAGTCCCGAGTTGTAATTGCAAATGAATGCGGTAGTCGGGCACGTACGTGTGTCAAAAGCGTTCGAGCCTAAAATCCCTTTGGCCAATTGTCGCACTTACAACAATGTTCAGGCTTTGTCAAGATAGCACGACAAGATTGAAACTTCTTTCATATAAAAAGTGACAAAAATGCACGCAGTTTTTTTGTTTTTTATTGAATATCTCAGGGTTGAAATCGATTTTTTTGGGATCTGTGAAGGTCAAATGCCGATGAATTGTGAGCTGCCCAAAATTGCGTTCTTAACTCAATCTGGCCCAAAATGCACTTTCTCTGTCGAAACATCAATCCAAAGATCGTGTGTAAAGCTTCCAAGTACTAAGTTTCAATAATTAAATTTTTGTGATTTTTTTTTATATTGGCGATTCCTGAACTGTTTAAAATTTGTGGGATGACTTTACTTATAATATACAAATAACTTTACTTTATTTCCTAGTCTAAGAAATCCTTTTCATTTTCCTTTATGGGTTACTGAGAATTGGCTCATTAAAGATAGAAATTTATATGATTTATTTAACCGAAATGTTAGAATAACTTTGGATCAAGGTTCAAATATTAATGATTCTCGCAAATTTCAATTTTTTTGTTGTTGATTGCAACTTTGAAAGGCAATGCAATTTTGAGCATATTTTTACATCCAGCAGTTTTTTAAAGCAATTAAGATTATTTTTTGAGATTCTTTTCTCCAGTCGTCTTCAAAATAAATCTAAAATCTAAGAAAAAAAAATAAAAAAAATCTTGGATATTTTTTTGCCTTCCTCACTGAGGTAAGGCTATAATCCTGCTCGAAAATTGAACTTTTGAAAAACAGCTCGTAGACCTATATTCATGTATACCTATCGACTCAGAATTGAAAACTGAACAAATGTCTGTGTGTGTGTATGTGTGTGTGTGTGTATGTATGTATGTGTTAAAAATTCTTGCCAAGTTTTCTCAGCACTGGCTGGACCGATTTTGATCAAACCGGTTGCATTCGACTTGGTTTAGGGTCCCATACATCGCTATTGAATTGTTTGAAGTTTTGATAAGTAGTTCAAAAGTTATATATAAAAATATGTTTTCACATTTATCCGGATCTCACTTATATGCATGAAAACTATGTCCGGATCCATCATCCAACCCATCGTTGGTTAGGTAATCAAAATACCTTTTCAACGAGTTCAAAACATTGAAGATCTGGCAACCCTGTCTCGAGATATAGCCACTTAAGTAATATTTATGTAGTTTTTGGAAGCCGGATCTTACTTAAATGTATGTAAACTATGTCCGGATCCACCATCCAACCCATCGTTGGTTAGGTTATCAAAAAACCTTCCCAACGAGTCCAAAACATTGAAGATCTGGCAACCCTGTCTCTAGATATAGCCACTTAAGTAATATTTATGTACTTTTTGGAAGCCGGATCTCACTTAAATGTATGTAAAGTATGTCCGGATCCACCATCCGACCCATCGTTGGTTAGGTTATCAAAAAACCTTTCCAACGAGTCCAAAACATTGAAGATCTGGCAACCCTGTCTCGAGATATAGCCACTTAAGTAATATTTATGTACTTTTTGGAAGCCGGATCCCACTTAAATGTATGTAAACTATGTCCGGATCCACCATCCGACCCATCGTTGGTTAGGTTATCAAAAAACCTTTCCAACGAGTCCAAAACATTGAAGATCTGGCAACCCTGTCTCGAGTTATGATTACTTAAGTTATATGTGTGTACGTATTTTTCTGGATCTAAAAAATAGCTGAAATATGTGTCCAAACCACTCATATTACCCATTGTTGGTAAAAAGTGAGGAAGGCATCAACCACTTAGGTGGATTAAGTTAGTTTTTATATTTCAAATTAAAATTTCTGTATTTTTTTTGTTGTCGTTTCCATTAAGACTCTGACAAAATATTTGATAAATATAAGTACTTTGCCTTTTTCTAATATTTTTTGATGAAGAAGATTGATAATCATATTTCAATCACTATTTGATTCAATGTAATTAATGCACCTTAAATGAAAATGTATGTTACTTTAAATAAAACATATTTTGAGACTTTAAAATGTACCGTAAACTGGGGTAACTTTCGCTCCATACCCTCAGTGACGTGATGGGAGCAAGGGCGTCTATGCAAAGTATCCCTACACCCGCTACAAATTTCCAGCGCTTGGGGCGGGAAGAGGGAAATCATTTTATTCTATGCGCCGGTATTTGTAGCATTAAAATTCGTGCAAAAAAAACTTATGCACGTGGGTGTACAGATTACGGAGTAAAAGATGATCGCTCACATGTGTTTCGGGACCAAGTTGCCTGCGGGTATGGGGATCATACATACATACATACAATACCGTAAACTGGGGTGACTTTGATAGCCCGGGGTGACAATGATAGAAATTTGATTTGGCCACTAATTTTGATACATCCAATGTAACAGTCACATTTTGGCATATGTGTTCGATAATAAGCTATCACTTAATGCTTACATACTCAAAATTCTCCAAAATGTTTAGATATTAATTTGACGGGCATTTGAAAACCCTATCAAAATCACCCCGGGCTATCAAAGTCACCCCAGTTTACGGTAGCCAGTCTTTTTAAAATGTCAAAACTCAATTAGGCCGATGCAAATATTTAAAAAAGTTTTTGTCCCTCGGCCCTGGCCGAGGTCAAGGGGGGGGCAAGAAAAATAAAAAAATATAAAAAATTTAATAACAAGCCATAGTCTTCACATTTAAATGAAAAAAGTGTTTTAAAATGCATTTTACACTAGTTCAGTTGTTTTGCAATCATTAGTTTTCAAATATCTAAGATCTGACAAAAACAAAAATTGTATCGAAAAAAAAAAAAATTCAACGAAAATTTTCAAAAAATCTTAAGATTTTTTAATAAACCCAAACATGCTAAAAATGATTTTAAACGCAGGAGAATGTATTTTAATTTGATTTCAGTTGGTTGCACTTGAATTTTCATTGAAATTTTGAAGTTTATTGCAAAAATATTTTTTTTGCCCCCTGATTTTTCGGGCCAATTTTGAAGGGGGGGGGTGACAAAAACTTTTAAAAATATTTGTACCAGCCTTAGTAATTCTATATTTCGAAATTACGAAAGATTTTATATTGAAAAGATCAGAAATTTCCACAAAATATTTAGTTTTAAACATTGAAAATCGAACATAAAGTTTCCGAAAAATCGCGAGTTTAGAAAAGGGATTTCTCAAAATATTAAAACTTTATACTACTAACTTTAAGCTTGATCTCAGTAACCAGCATGTCGATCAATAAAATTAAAATGGAATAAAAAAAAACATTTATCTCAGCTTTCAGAAAATTTTTTTTTTGCAAAAGTTATTTTTATTTAAAAAACAAATTCCCTTAAAAATGCCTTTAACCAGAGAACGAAGTACTTTACCAAAAAGGTGTAAGCAGTTTTCAATTGCAATTTTGATTTTGCATCTGCACCATCCTAAACTCAGCGTAAAAGTTACAACTCTAGTCCCCAAAAACTTATAAAAAACATAACTTGAAATATTTATACGAAATTTTGAAATTTAATATGTAGTGCTAAAAAGTTAAGCGAAAATCCTAATTTTTTGGGTATATTTTTTTAATGTCCTGATCATAACACAAATCTTTCCCGAAGACACCAAATCAATCAGGATTTTTCTCTCATGATAAAGATTTTCGAATAAGCCAAGCAATATGCCCATTTTATATGACCAGCTCGAAAAAAATTGTAAGGAGCATGTATGGAAAAACAAAGTATGCATTAGACATTAGAAAGTCATGGATAAAATCTAATCAAATAACACGAAAGCGTAAAGAATAATTAATACAAAATCAAATCCGTGGCAATTTTTTTAATCTTTAAATCTCAATTTATCACCTTTTTCAATCAAAAAAAAATTTTTTAAATTGG
The DNA here is from genome assembly GCF_015732765.1 of Culex quinquefasciatus. Taxonomy (NCBI): domain Eukaryota; kingdom Metazoa; phylum Arthropoda; class Insecta; order Diptera; family Culicidae; genus Culex; species Culex quinquefasciatus. The sequence goes on along the minus strand of NC_051862.1, from coordinate 63,141,151 downwards.
TTTTAAACAATTGTCTGCTCTACAACTTTGTAGAATATTGTTACACTCTTAAAAATAACCCTGCAAAGTTTGAAAAACACGAAATCTCAAAATTATTTTTTTGCTCTAAATAAAAAATTGAACTTTCTGAGTTAAAGTAAATTCGTAAAGTACATTAAATTTCCCATAAAATGACATGTCTCACGAATTTTGACAGTTGAGTATCGGGAATTGACAGAGTTTTTAAAACTTTTGTTGTGTCTTTTTAATGAAAAATACGTTTTTTTCAGAATTTTCCAATCGGACACAAAAGTCCCTTTGACACCAAATTTCTATCTCATCATGTTCAGGCTGCAAATTATTGAAAAACATGTTCAAAAATTGAAGGGGTCGTACCGCCCCTCCGTCACGAGATATCATAAAATGGACCTCGGATTCGAGATCAGGGACAAAAGTTACCCCTTAAGACAAAGTTTCACGCAAATCGAAGTGTGGTCAGGGCAACTGCTGTCTGAGTTGGCGGAGAATGACCCACTTGTCACATCCATTATTGTTATTGAAGTAAAAGGAGTAAAATATTAATCAAGAAAATATTCGGTGATGATAAAATACGCATACAGAGAATAAAAATTAATAATAATAATAATAATAATAAAAAATACATATAATTAAAAATCAAAATACTAAATTTTCTTCACTCAAAAGATTCCTAACTTAGTTCCACAGTTCCACGAACAAATACCCCGTTATCACCAAAACACGACTCTCCTAACTCTACGCGCAAACTTCCGGAGCCACGATAACACGAAAGTAATTGCCCGGTTCTCCCCTTCACTCCCGGGGGTTGGGTTTTATCGCGGGACACACTGCGCTGGGAATTTAGTCATTTGGTCGTCGCTGGCGGAGAAAGGATCCCTCCCCCTAGCCCCTTCATTCCATCCCCTTTACATCCTGCTCGAAAATTTAGTGTTAATTACCGGCGAAAAAGTAAAAGTCATTATCATTAGCATTCACACAACTTTTGCTGCAAAAACGAGTGGGAGTGGGAGTTTCACCGTTGACGCACTTGGCCACAATGTTGAGGTCCTTTCGCGTGACCCTAATTATAGCTTGGTAAAAGGGGACCAGCACCGCAATCGAACGTATTGGCAGCTTTGTGTCCTATGCTGAATAAAATGTATTCATTTGCCAGGGGTAACACGAGAAACAAGATGTTACCTTGGTGAGAGGTTGTGGGGAGGGGGTGGAGGGGATAAAAGGATGTCGTTAGAACTCGGTCCTGTGATGGAAGGACTTGGAGTTGGTAATAACAAGCACGCGATGGTGCCCGATGATGACAGGACGATACGATGAATGATTCTATCATTTGGAGGGGGGGATCAGATCCGCTTTGGACATCCGAGATTTATTTCTCAGTTCTTTTTATCGTTGTTTAAATTTATGTTTAAATTACTCAATTTATGCAGTTTTTCTATTTATACTTCTACTTTCAATAATCCTCTCCGGTCTCAAATTTCAAATCCTTTCCCAAGGATCCGGTCCAATCCAATCATTCTTCTCAATCAGCGGAAAAGCTCACCCACTCGGACTTCCTCCAAGTGGCCAAGTTTCGCAAAAGCATCTTAGATTTCAACCAACTTGCTCAAATCTTCAACAACAACAAAAAAGACAATCGGAAAAGAGCAGCAGCCAAGTGTGTTTGTGAAGCGCTCCAAACTCGGTACTCATTATTCATCCGGCAGCCAAAAAGCGGAGCTAGGGAGTTGAACCAACAGCAGCGCAGAGAGAAACCGTCAAGTTCAATTCCGCTGCGGTGGCATTTTCCGAGTGCGGGAAGGAAAGTGCTTTTCCGGAATGGTTTTTTGAGGGTTGAACTTTGAAGAAAAGCCAGTGGAAATCGAGAAACAAATAAAAATATTTGTTTTTCATAATGAAACCTTACCTAAAAATTAAAACATAATATTAAAGAATGGTGGAATGCAATTATATTATTATGTTTCTTTTTTTAAAGAAATACCATAACAATTCCACAGTGATCCTTATCGCAAAATTAAGTGGAAAATTGATTTTCTGAAAAATTGTGAAGTTTTGGAGTTTGGAGTTGTTGCAAATGCGAAGTGCCACTTTTGGCTTGGTTGACAATTAGGGGAGTTCACGATTGTTTTAGAAAATCTGACATTCTAGGAATATTTTGGGATTTTTTTGCCTTCTGGAAAGTTGTCGGGCTTGCCAATCCAAGCAACTTTTTCGAAGATACCAAAATGTTATCTCACAATCTACGCCTTCTACAACAAAATTTAGAGAGAGCATCTGAGCAGACTGTAAAAAAAAGTTTTTTGAACGGAGCAATTCAGGGTTAAATTTTAGATAAAAGTGATGATTGGGGCACTTTTAAAGCTCTTCAACCAAACATTTTCGTTTCTTAAAAAGTCAATTTGGACTTAAGGGTCTAACTACGTTCTCGAAAAAGTTCTCGAAAATGCAAAAATTTTGGCGCCTTGTTTCATTTGAAAGGAGAGAGTTAGAACTACATTCTTTAAACTTGAAATATTTATGTAAAGTTATCATATAAACCAAAAATATAACCGAAAATCGTTATTTTGACACAAGGAATTGATATTTTACAAGAAAAAAACATAGAGTTTATGATCCCAAACACTTTTTTCTTGTAAGTTAGATATTTTTTAACAATGATATCACAAGTTCTATGGAAAAAAAACCCCTGAGATTTTTTCAGCGTTTTAGTAGTAGATCTTCTCTTTCGAATGCAACGAGGCGTTTAAAAATTTAGTGATGGCTTTTTAGAGATTTTGAAGTTATAAATAAGTATATTTTTTACCAAGTTTTTTACTTACTTAAAAACTGACTTTTGAAGGTTCGACAAAGTTTCTCAGATTGACAGGCCGAACAACTTTTTAGAAGAAAAAAAAACCAAAAATATTCCAGGAAAGTTAAATTTTCAAAATCACCATTATCGTGAACCACCCTAATTTTAACAGAAACCAAAAGTTTCCCCTTTCCATTTGCATCAATTCTTCATTTGATACCTAAGCTCAAAAACGGTCAATCAATTTTTCAACTAATTTTGCGACCACTCTGCAGTGATTTTTTGTTATTTTTTTTTAGAATTTTTCATAATTCTATTCCTCTGAATCTTATTTCGCAGAAATCGAGTGCCAAAATGGATCATTCCCCAGAATAATAATTTATTCTTGAATTTCCTCATTTGACAGAATGAATCATTTATCAGAAATATATATTTTTGTTGTTTTACCATAAAGAAATAAATAGTTTTTTTCGTTCAGCATTATTATTTTTTCTAACATTTGGAAATTTTAAAACTTGAAGATCAAAAGATTTTAAGTTTTCTCATAGAAAGATTACTTTTCTTAATAACACAACAATAACACAAATTCAAAAAAAAATGGTTCTAAAGAGGATCAATCATGAAACAAAAACTTAACAAAATTTCATGAAAACAAGACGAGCTCAAATAATTAAAAATAAAGAATTCGTAAAACTAAATTTGCTAACAATTTTCTCCTTGAGACTATGAAAAAAAACTTATTTTAGGATAGACGTAGTCCTGAAGCCTGAATTAATCACCTTAAGGTCTTTTTTAAACATCTGACATTAGCATAGCATAGCATAGCATTGGTGTCTACCCGTAGCTGCTACTTCGTTATTGACCAGGACCCTCAAACATTGCTCCGTGGACCACAGATGAAAAGTAGGAACCAATCATCACCCCTTCGCAATTTTCAAAGGTCCCTATCATGCTGATCAATACCGACGCCGGCCACGACCAGAGGTAAGACACGGGAAGTGGATGGGAATGTTAGTCCGATACTTGAGTGATGGGACCGCCAAATCGACTGCGTCTCCGACAAAGTATCACATGAGTTTTGAGGGGTTAGTAAGATGGGTATGAGGTCAGGATTCACTGTGGTAGGTGATGCGACCATAAGCAATTTGTTTATCGGTTGAAATTTTAAAAATCTTAGGCAGCCGGCTGCGGAAAGATAGCTATCTAGGGATTTAAATATAGTATTAATTCGACCGCGATTCTCCAGAAATTCTCCGTCGGCGTGCCTTCCGATCAACGATGATGTAGGAAGGGCTTCATTTATTGAAATGATTTTCTATCATAAGCCTTAAAAAATAGTCGACGGCGTGCCTTCCAATCTTCAATGATATAGAAAGGGCTTAATCCAGCAATACGACTTGCTAGTCTCAAAAAATAGGTACTTTTTTATAGAAAACTATAAATAGAGAACAACACAAAAAAACTCATCGACCAACGAACGCGAGTGGATAAAAAACAATGAAAAAAAAGGAAGGTAAAAACCAGAACTGCGCGTCCCGAAAAGCACCACACTACTGATGCCATTATTTAATTATAATAGCCAATCACCCCATGCACTCGAACAGCGACACAAAAGAGACGGAAAATAACACCAAAAAACAGGACTGCGCGTCCACACAGGCACCGCACTACTGATCAGTCTTTTTTAAACATCTGACATTCCAAAAATATTTATGAAACTTTAGTGGCAAAGAATCTCAGCAACATCAAATCTGGAGCAACATTTGAAAGGGGCGGTACGACATTGCTCTTACGGCCTTTCATTACACGCATTTAAATGGGACGAAAGGCCGTAAGAGCAATGTCGTACCGCCCCTTTCAAATGTTGCTCCAGAAATATACTTAAAGCATGAAAGCAAACACTTCCAAATTTGGAATTTCAGTGTTAATTTTTGGATCGAGTTTAAGAGCAAATAACATTTTTGCAATTCCGCTGTGAAACTGTCGACTTTTCCTGTCCTTCTGGGAAAACGAAACGGCCTACTTTTCCCTACCAAAAATAACATAATGGAAAATTAACACCTTCCAATACCAGTGCTGAAAAGTTCTACTTTTCAGTACTAAAATGGATGCTGGAAAGTTGAACTTTTCAACGCTGGTATCGAAAATTAACATTTTTCAATATTTTTATATTTTGAACAGTGTATTTACTTAACACATAAATGATAGACATAAAATTCCATTCAAAAAGCATTTTTCGGAATTGCAAAAAAATTAAGCAATTTCGTTGCAAAACATGATTTTTTCAGCACTCGTCGTATTTGTCCATCTCGGTAAACCTCGTTGGTTAAATGTACGACAGCTTTTTAAAACTTAATGCATAAACTACTATTTCGGATATTATTTTTAAATTAAACAACAAAAAAAGATTTCTAATTAATAGTTTCAAGTCATTTAATTCAATAATAACTTTGAATTTATAGACGTTTCTGTAGAATAAATGTCTAAGCTTATATAAAAAATAGAATCATTGATAATGAAAATTCCCAAAGTTTCATCTTCAGATCTACCTCACAATTGGTCCATCTGACAAAAGTCAATATCGAATTTCTAAAAAAAAATTAAATTACCATCGATTTTTTTTCAATATTGTGGACATTTTTTGGCCTACCGAAACCATATTTCAATAGTAGTTTATGCAACAAGTTGCAAAAAGAAGATTTTTTTTTATCACAAGTCGTACATTTATCCAACGAGGATCATTGAGTTGGGTAAATACGACGATTGCTGAAAAAATCAAGTTTTGTAACGACTTTCACATAACATTTTTTACAATTTCAAATTACACCCATTGAAAGGAATTGTAAGCCAAATGTTCATATTTTTAATTCAAAACAACTTTGAAAAATGTTACTTTTCGATACTAGTACTGAAAATTTCTACTGTTCATCACCCATTTACGTAAAACTAAAATTGCAATCGAAAATTACTTTACATTTTATCGATTTCAAATTATAGCCATTCGAGGGTTTATTACAGGTAAAAATATTCATATTTTTTTATTTTTTTGGGTGTCCATGCACGGATAGAAATCTTGTTATCATATCCGGTAACTCTATATTTTTGAATTCGTAAACATTGAAATTTTTCCAAAATTTTCATAAAAATTCATGATTTCAATGTTAATGTTTCCAAAATCGATAATATTGTTGATAAATATCTGAAAAAATGTTATCGATTTTGGAAACATTTCGTTTTTAAGAATTCAAAATCATAGAGTTACTGGATTAGCTCACAGGATTGCTATCCGTGTGTAAATCCATTCCTGATTTTTTTTTCTATCGACTGAGAAATCTGTCAAAGAATTAGGATTTTGGGGTAGTTCATTGTTGTAGTGTTAACCCTCATTTTTAACTGATGAAAGCTCGGCAACTATTTATCTGATTTCAATCTTGATAATGGAAATCGGATTGATTTGATTGCACGTATGTATTTATAAAATTTCAACCTATTTTTTTTTTTCATTTCCAATTCTAATGGATTTCAAAAATAGATTCCTCAGAGTTTCCAGCCAATTTTCCTCAAAGAACCAACCCACCGTTTGACAAGTATTTCCATTCCGGGCTTGGGCGACCACAGAAACCCGATCAAGTCGAAGACGTCGTCAGTGTCGGAAATCCCCTCCCCGGACGGAAATGAGAATGAATACATTCGCCTTGTTTGCGGCTCATCTGCAGTGATGCCAACTTGAGGATAAACTTTTTTACTTCTTCGAAATGGAAATGTCAACTTTGGTTTCGCAAATACGGTCGGTCAGCCAAGATGTTGTTTGCTCTCGGAAGGAATGGAGAAAAGTTTAGTGCAGTTCAAGGAAAAAAGGGGGAAATTCAATAAGCTTGCTGTGGATGGAACTTTTCTGCAGCAAATCGAAAATAGCTCTCAATGATGTGAGAAGGCATTGAAATAGTTTTTTTTTTCACTTTGCTGATGGCTTGGCAAACTTGAGTGAGACAGGGCTGTTTGGAGTGTCGGATATAGTCTTGACCTTTGGACTTGGGGTGATTTCGAGTTGACAATGCATTTTAAATGATGTCAACTGCTTTTTATGATAAGATTTTAATTTCAAACATTCAAGTCGAATAACCCAATTTCCAGCTTTGACAAACAGCTCATCACCGTGAAACATTGCGTGTCTACCGTCAACCAAAACTCAATTCCCTCTATTAAATTAAACATGACATTGCATTTCACGGAATGGATTCAAACTGCACTCGTAACAACATTTCGGTATCTTTTGCCTTGACAAACTATTATGGCATGTCTCACGATTGAACTTGTTCCGGAAATATGGAGACCCAGCATGAGATGATTGGCTGTTCCGTGTCCCTCGATTTAGTGAAATAAAAATAAGGACACTAAATTGCAATCTTTATGGCTCGGTCAAAACGGGGACGCCTGTGCGGTGCAGGTTACTGGCGAAATAAGGCTGAGAACTGTGGGAGAGAGTTAACTTTTTCTGTCCAAAATATGAAACACAACTCGACATTTTTGAAGTTAATGTCAGTAAACGCTTTATTTTCGTCAAGTTTCGTCAATATTACAAAAATTCGCAAATAAACCACAGTTTTGCAAAAATCCCTAATAATAATCCCCCAGCAAAGTATTACAACAAAATGAAGGTACCTTTCCCGATTCTCGTCACCCCAAGAACAAACCCGATACCCAACTCCATGTGAAACGTGCCTCCGTGGAAGTTTCGTGTCCCCCAGGACACCCATCCACCCACCCACGTTACCTCTGTTTGTTCACGCTTTCGTGACAACCAGTAATGAAGAACATGACCTGAACACAAATGAATTTAATTTTCCAAACAAGACGGTTTTTCCGGGGCGCTCTGCATTTGCCCAATTTGCTACCTTTGCTCCTCTGGGTTGCGCCCTGTTCGGCTATCAACATCATTTCTGGGGAGGGGATTTGGTAGGAGGTCGCTTCTTGATGGGTTACCGTTCCTAATTTCAAGTTTCACTTCTAATCTTGTTTTGGCGCTTAATGGTGGTGATTCTATCCGCTGACAGCAAGAAATTAAATTTAAAACTTTGGCGTGGAATGATTCTTGCGAGAAAAGGGCTTTTAAATATTTGCAGAGGAGAATATAAAACTTCGAAGAGAAAATCCTTTCTCAGGACCATCATCTCAACAGTATTCTAGGCCTTGCAGCCGAGTCAACAGACAGGACAGGACAGAATTTATGTCATCCGTCTTGTCGTGTGATATACCTTGGCTTTTTTTTCCCGGTGGGAAATTGTACGACCGCATCGAAGAAAGAGTCACAATTTTGTAGCGCACTTTTTTTCCCCTCCGAGTCCCCTGACGTTCCAAGAAGGGCGGATAGGAGGATCTGGAATGGAACCACACCACTCCCGTTCGATATAAATTCACATAAATTTCATTCCTGACGGCTGCTGTTAGTTATGCCGGGGAATATGCCTAACATGAGCTGCACCCTGTCAGGGGTTCCTATCTTGATTTGTTTATTCTTATTAATGAAACTTTTTAAAGGGAGCATCTTTAGAAAACATTGATGCGAAGAATATGTTTCAAAAACAAATCTTGTCATGTTAGAGTTGCTCAAAGTTGAGATACGTTTCAAGCCAAAATTAACCTGATAAGGCCGTTGCTAATATTTTGTATTGTTTATGTCTAGCGTTAGTGAAATTTCACGATTTCGCGGACAGCGTGAAATCCGCGAAATTTGGCTTTTTCCGCGAAATCCCGTGAAATTTTATGTTTGTGTGAAAATGTTACGATTTTTCTCAAAATATATTATCAAACTCAAAAAGGAATAAAAATAATCTTATGAACAACTGTGGGATTAAGCAAGTGAATGCCCTGGTTTAATTACTAATATAGGGTTAATTTACGGAAGCGAATGACCCATAGGGTTAAAGTTCGCCTAATAAAATCAACACGACGATTTCGTAGACGGCGTGAAATTCGTAAAATTTATAAATTTTCTTAATTCATTTTTTTAAATAACAAATTAATAAATATTTCATCATAAAGAGTATCTAGTTAAATTTTATTAGATTTCAATTAAAAACCTTGAATGTATGTCAAGTTGATTTGAACCATTTGAAGAAATGTTCAGATTGTTGAGTTTTTAAAAACTAACTAAATTTAGTAATATTTTCATTCGCTGTTTTAAAAATGTTACCGCAATTTTATTTGAAAGGTATAGTGCTACTTTTTTGTTTTCTTTTCTCATTTTGAATAGAAATTTAGATTTTGTTAAAAATTATATTATATTCTCAAATAAATTTTAAATTTAGTTTTTGAAAAGTGAGCTAAAACCTTTGAAAAATATGTTTGATGGACTAAATGTCACAGAAAATTCAATTTATTTTACTCATTTTGACTGGACTTATTGTTAAATCTTGCTTCGATATTAAATTAAATAAAATGTGAAATGATATAACAGAAGCAAGGGGAAATATACCCATTTTAATCACTCTTAGCCGTTCGACCAATTCTCATCACTTTTGCAGTTTTTCGCAATTAAATCAACATTTTAAGATACATCAGCAATGGAGAGTTGCTTGCTCACTTTTTATTGAGATATTTCTTACTTTGGAACAGTCAAAAACACTTTATGAAAGCTGTAATTCATGATCAAAGTGCTGATAGGCCGATAATACAAATAAGCTGAGAAATGGTATATTTCCCCAAATTAGCGAAAACATTTTAGCTTATTTAGTCAAATATCAAAAGAGCAGTTTAGTAAATGAGAATACGCGTGCCCTACATTTTGTTTCAAAATAAATATATATATAGCCTACCATAAACCAGCAGAAGTTTTTTTTGAAGATCAGCCTGGTACACACTTTATTTTAAGTTTTTGTTCCTCCCCCTCTCCCCCTTCAAAGTTGGCCCGAAAAATCAACGGGCAATTTTTTTTTCTAAAACTTCAATATTTCTATGAAAATTTAAGTGCAATCAGTTGTTTATATTCGCAAAAAGTATTTTTCGCAAAAAAAAATTGTTTTCATCAAATTTTACAGTTTTTGAAAACTAATGATTGCAAAACAACTGAACTAGTGTAAAATTAATTTTAAAACACTTTTTTTTGCAATTCCACTGTGAAACTGTCAACTTTTCCTGTCCTTCTGGAGAAACGAAACGGCCTACTTTTCCCTACAAAAAAAAAAGAATGGAAAATTAATACCTTTCAATAACAGTGCTGAAAAGTTCTACTTTTCAGCACCGAAATGGATGCTGAAAAGTTGAACTTTTCAGCACTGGTATCGCCAAGTAACTTTTTTCAATATTTTGTTTTGTTTTGAACAATGAATTTACTAAACACATGAATGTTTGACATAAAATTCCATTAAAGAACCGTTTTTCGGAATTGCAAAAAATGTTGTTATTAACAACACTCGTTGCAAAACTTGATTTTTTCAGCACTCGTCGTATTTATCCAACTTGGTAAACCTCGTTGGATAAATGTACAACTCGTGCTGAAAAAATCTTCTTTTTGCAACTTGTTGCATAAACTACTTTTTCCATGCACTGAAACTATGACTTGTTATTTCAGTATTTATAATTTTGATATTTTTTGTCCCCCCCCCCCCCTAGACTCCGGCCAGAGCCGAGAGACAAAATATTTGATAATATTTGCATCGGCCTTAGCAGATTTTTTTTTTGCGTCGCATTCAAATTTAGCAAAGGTTTTTTTAGTTTATTGAATAATAATAAATAATGAAGCAGAAAAAGTAGTTTCTGTGATTTAACATTTTCAAAGTTATTTCAACATTTTTTAAGATCAGGCAAATCTCGTCTCGAAAAATGCCACCGGGTCCGTCTGGGATTGAACCCAGGTCATACTGGGGTGAGAGGCTACCACGCTAACCACTGCGCCACCGGACCCGGTTTTGAAATTGAGGTCCTCGTGAAATTTGCCATTTTTGAGCGTGAAAAATCACTAAGCCTATTTATGTCCCTCACCTCTTACCAAAGTCAAAGGGGTTGTGTTTTGATAAGTTCTACAAATGTCTAGAAGACACCAACTCGCTACGACATAAGCCTAAGTTGATAAATTCAAAAATTTAATTTTTATTAAACGCTTTAACTTAAATAACAAAAAGGCTTTAAAAACTTTCCGTTTGAAGATAGAGCTTTGTGCTCTGCAGCAAAGTTGCTCAGAATTATGTTTCCAACAACTTTTCTGAAAACACCGAAGCACACTGAACCACCCTAAAATTTGGACCACCCTAATGTCCACCATACCAAAAGATGCCCCTATTGACTCTAATCACTTGCCCAGAACACCCCACAGCTCTAAATCTTAACTTGCGGACGTTATCAATTTTGCCACGCTAGTTTTCGGTTTCGGACTACTGTGCAATGTCAACTCTTTCGGTCATTTGAGAATCGGCCTTTTGAAAGGTTCGGATCTTTGCAAATCCAGCGTTTTGAATTTGGCTGTTTGAAGTTCTGCCTTTTCTAATTTAAGCTTTTGACATAATTTTCTTTCAAAATTCAGGTTTTTAAAAGAAAATTTATGAAAAAATATAAGGAAATGAAGATACAACTATAGTGTCCACATAAAATTATCAATAATTATTAACCGTGTTCGGTAAAACCGATTGAATATGATCGGGATGAACTCGCAACGATCGAGTGAGATCGGGAACGATCGTGTGAGATCGTTGATGTATAAAAAGGCATTTTTATTTAATAAAAGGTTCAGTCAAATCTAGCCGTCAGCGAGTACGGAGACATTATTCGAAATTTAACTTAATCTCAAATCCGAGTTAAAGTTAAAGCTATTCCCTAATCCCTATTCTAAAGTTTAAACTTATAAGACGTTTACGCGAGTGAGTAAGTATATTTAAAGTGGCGACGAGTGAAAACGTTGAAAACGCGGAACGCGTCGTGCAGTGATTTTTGGTTTAACGCAATTTGTGGTTGCAGATTTCAGGCGGAGAGGTTCAAATGGATCTAAATAGTCCAGAGTGAACAGACGTGAGTGTTGAGTGACCTGCGAGAACCGTAGATAGTCTGTAGCTAGTGATCTTAAACAGCTATTGCACGGAGATTCCACGATTAAGCGCTTATTGAAATTTTAGTGAAAATCCATCTCTTCTTATACCGATCACGTGATTAGCAGACTCCATTTTGTAACTAACCTTTTGTTTTATTCACAGCCGCACACACGCATCAGCCGTCCCAAGCCGATCATCCTCGCGATCATCCCTTTGTTCGCGGCGTGAGATCGCGGTAATCCGGCGGCTTGCACGCGGTGAGGATCGCTAATCCAGATCGTGAGAGGAGTGAGATTTGACAAGTGAGGCGTGAGAATGGCTCACGGTCGGCACAATCACAATTTCATATAATACCAAGAAATATTTTAAAATTGTTCAGCTTCAAAGGTAAAAACCAAACAGCCCAACTTTTGAAACTCTGGAGCAGAAAGTATCACAAAGTGCTTTATACATTATTACATATATGTTTCTGTATTTATTTTTTTTCAAAATATCTTTGGTCTTCAAATTTAAAATTTTCGAGAAATGCTCAAGATGCTCTATGTGATAAAAAAAAAACTTGATACGAATACAGTCTGAGTTGGTTAACTATCTATAGTACTTGTTTTCCCAATGGTTAAGTTACATAGTCAGCAATAATGTATTTTTGCGCCTTGTTATTTTTAGGGTAAATTAAAGCATGTTGGGAAACAACACTTGAAAAAAAGTTGCATCGGCCAAATGAAATTTTTTTTAATAAAATGATAAGTCAACAAGACAAACGATTTCAACAAAATAATTAAACAAGGAAGCTTCAGACCCCCTGAAAAGCTGCACCCAAACCGGCCACACCCAACCGTATTCAATCTTCGTTCGACAGCAGCAGCGGTGTCAGTGTCGGGGCAAGACGAGTGAGTAAAATTTGAACACACACACACACATTGCTCGGAAAAGGATGCCGCTTTTCTTGGAAATGTCCTAAACGAGGCAAAGGGGGCGAGTAGTGGAAAACACATTTTCTCCAAACGGTCACTCCGGCGATAAAGCAGGGGGGGGAAATTACTGGAAGAGTCGCCAGCCTGGACAGAGATCGATGTGAATTTTTCATGTGACTTTTTACCCAGAATGAAGGTGCAGCGCGGGAAGCGTGAAAGGGATACTGAAGGATGGAGATGAATGAAGCTCCCGGGTTTTTCCCGGAGAGCAGTGGCCAGTTGAGCGGCTTAAGCAGGCAATTAAGCAACAATGGACTGGCCTGAATAGGGAGGCTGGGTTAGGGCGCACGTTTTGCAGGGACGATAAGATAACTCAAAGTAAATTTAGAGGAATCGAGTGGCAGAAAAAACGTCTTTTTTTTCTGAAGTGGATAAGCAATCAATTTATTTCAGGGCGAAAAAATGCATTTCTCTTCAAAAGTTGAAAGCAAAGTAATTTTAATATTTTTAGATATTTTTGGGCTAAGGTCAACCCAAAAAAAAGGTTTGTCCGCTGTGCCGGACTTTATAAAGTGAGGGGATTTATAATTAAATGAAGCACGGTATAATTTATTATGATTTAATTACGAATACCATTTTTCGTGGCTCTGCTGCCGAGTCATCAACGTGAAATAATTAACAAAACAAAATAGGGTTGCTCAAAAAACAAAAAAAAACCTTTTCCCACAAAATAAATTGCATTTAAATCGCTCAGCACTTGTCACTTTGAAAGGCACGTGTTTGCATGAAAAATCCCTAGAATTTGCAGCAATTATTTATAATGAGACTCATAGTTAAGGTGCAACACCACACGTCGCTGGGCGTGTCCGTGTGCTCATTTCCGGGGCCTTCTGGCCTCGGGAAAAGCGTTGAAAAGAGAAAAAGCGTCTGGCTCGAACGGAAGTGGAAATGAAAACTGGAAAAGGGGCATGGAAATGGCAGCAAAAGTTGACGCGTTGAGAGAAGCGTTTGATGAAAGGTTGCAGAAAAAAATTAAATTATACTCAGTCTGGATGTTTTTATGAGTTTTTTTTGTCGTAAATTTGTTAAATGAGAGTAAAGTGAATCGCAATTTTTCTACCAAATTAATAATTAGAGACTACTAGACTTTTATTAGAATCAACAGCTAAATCTTTCTAGCACTCTGCAGAAAAGATCATTAGTATGACAACATCTTTACAGCATACTTAACGTCAAGCATTAAAACATATTGCCAGCTTCCCACGGAATGACACCCACACAAAAATAACCCAAACGACCCAACCCAATATTAGCACTGCACAATCGATATCCAATTTCCACCCCAAACCAAGAATTGTTTCATTTGCATGGTCACTTCCCATTCCTTTCCCAACCACCCCAAGTCAACTCGGAGCAGTACGTAAAACGAATCTTTTTTTCTTTCTTTTTAAGCTGAAAGATACATATTTGATGTGCTGTCGGTTGTTATGTTCCACTCAGCAAGCAAATATCTCGCTGCGCTCGTCCTGCTCGCCATAACCTAAACCACCCGGAAGATGAATCCATCATCGGAGGGTGGTTATGGAAATCTATGGGAAAAAAAAGCAAGTCACCACCGGCAAAAGCTCCCAGTGCACGTGTGGTGGAGGTTTCTCTGCGCTCAGCAGATTGTTTTGGGTTATCGGTGCAAGGATTTGTTTGTGGTAGGAGGGCTGATTTTGGAACTAGTAATAAGGAAAATAAAATAAATCAAAACTTTTCAAAGCAAAAAAAAAAAACAATGGAAAAAGTCATTCAGTTTTTCTTTCATAAAAAAAATTTAATCCAAATTACATTTTAGGGTAAACGACTCAGAAATCACTAAGGTAAAATTCGCTCGATAGTAAAAACTGGTTGTACTTTTTAGTTAAAAAAATTCTTTGCTGGAGCTTATCATTGCTGGTCTTATCTAGTACGCCTCATGTGATTAAAAAAGCAAGCCAAGAAAAATGGCAAATTTGTCCCGTCTATAGGCTACTTGCTACTTGGATTTCTGGTAAAAAATAGGGGATCTACTAGTAACTCCATCGTGCACTTAATGTTAGCATATCAGTACTTTGACTGTCCTTCACATTTCCAAATAGGAGTTTTCAACTGAAATCGTGTAATGACAACGCATTTGGAAGTAAACAAGCATGTTTCTATTGAAACTTTTGCAAAAAAAAGTTCAATTGTTAAACATATTTTGATTTGAATTGCTTAAAGACCTGAAAATAGTTTGAAAAGGTATTATTGTTAAAATCAAAATGTCGGAACATGGATGCCAGATCTTGAAAACGGTCACGAAAATACGGGTCGGGACCTATAATTGGCCTATCATATGTTAAACTATCAAAATACCTTTACAATGAGCCATACACATCTGGCAACCCTATCCCCATGAAAATGAAAATTTGTGAATTTATACAAATTCAGATGCTGGATCATAAAAAGGCTACAAAAATAAGGGCTGGAACCTTCACTTGCCCAGTTTTAGAATTTTTCAAAATGGGCCTTGTAAGCTTATATTTGTACATTTTGTACAATTTTCAAGTTGGAATTCAGAAACGGTTAAAAAAATATAGGCTCTAGTACCTATATTTGAGCTATTGTAGGCTGGGTAATGAAAAGAGAAAAAGAGCAATGAGAAATAATCAGCAAAGATCTGGTAATCTCTTGGAATATTAAAATTCGAGAAATTTCCAATGAGCCATAAACCCCTTAAATCAGGCAACCCCTATCCTCCCCGGGTCACCCCGGGCTATCAAAGTCACCCCAGTTTACGGTACTATTTTTTTCGTAAGAGGTGAAGAATGCATCAACTACATTGGGAATTTAAGTTACTTTCAAATAAATTTTACGAAATTTGCTAATTTTTTTTTGTGAAAACATAGATTAAAACATGATAATCATGTATTTATTATAAACAACATCAAAAGGCCATTAAAATTAAACAATATGATTCTTTTTTTTTGTCTTCCTCTCTGAGAAAAGGCTATAGGCGGTCAAACGTCAAAATTACCCCTCACTAGAGGGCGCTGAAACTTGGGGTGATGTTCACATCATATCCTACAGCGAGTGCACTGGTTTGAAATTTGAAATTGTGTTATTTCATCATTAAATCAACATTTGTAACTGATTGTACCATTTTCAGGTAAGAAATAAGTAGCATAATTGATATGGATATGAATACAGTGAAACTTCTTTTTACGCGATGCGTTACGTTTTTCTAATTTGACGATTTCTCTGGAATGACGCAACATTTTTGCAATCTTTTAAAAGCAATTTGTAGGTTTTGTTCAGAACTACAAAACGCTTTTCAAATCTTGCAAAAATATTTTTTTGGTTTAAGAGAAATCTACGATACAAAAAGCGTAACGCCACCGCGTAAAAAGAGGTTTCTCTGTAATTGTTTTATGGTCAATTTAACCTCTTCATTATCTGATTCGAAATTCCGTATGTTTCAATCAACCGAGACCTAATTAATCAATTGCAAAAGAAGATTATTTAAGTTGATTTTCGTTTTTTGAGTTCGTGGTTATCGTAAGAGCAGAACTCTGTCTCGAAAAATTTAAATTGAATTGATTTTAAAAATTAGCAATCAAAAATACTTAAAATAGCTTTCACTTCCCTTTGCACTTATCGTGCGACAAATAAAACGTAACCTTTCATCAAAGTTTTCCTACTTAAATGTAGATAGCGCATCGAGTTTTTAGTTTTGCTCTTGGTCTACTCGGTCCAGTTTCGGGTCCCACAGCTGAGTATTGGAAATAATAAAGTTTCATTCAGTTGTTTAAAAGTTATGATAAAAAAACTATTTATACGACAACAAAACAGGGTAACTTTACATAACCTCAAACTGCCGGTTCTGATCACCATAAAAGAGCCGTAAAAAGGGTTGCAATTTTTCTTCAAAGGCGGTGTCTGTATTTTCTTTACAAAAAATCTTAAATTTTTTTAAATCGGAAAATTTATATCGAGACAAAATTACTATATAAATGAAAGGAAGGCTCCAAGATGGGTTAAGTACGTAACTTTTTTTTAAATTTTGTTGTGTTTGTTGTAATATTTTTTATTTATTTATTTTCCCCATGACTGTCAAACGAAGGGGAGAGGGGAATTACAAATAAATTTGTGTTGACCTTTGACAATCATTTTTGTTTTTTTTATATCTTTCATATCGACGTCGTCGTGCTATCTTGTCGCACCCGCCATTTCGACGTTGAGAAAAACGCGTTTTAATGTTTGTCCTTGAATAAACAAAAACTAGACCACGCCCTGTAAACAATAACAAACGCGTTTTGTTTGGCTGACCATTCTGTTCATTGTCCCGAAGTTTGGTTGAAGTTGGTTGCCGGAGTCCCGAGTTATAATTACAAATGTTTACGGTAGTCTAGCTTGCACGTGCGTCAAACGCGTTCTGACCTAAAATCTGGCAAGTTGTCGCAATTACATCAATTTTCAGGGAGTGTCAAGATAGCACTACAAGTTTGAAACTACTTTCATATGTAAAGTGACAAAAATGCACGGAGTTTTTTCGGAGTTCTTTGAATATCTCAGGATTGAAATCGAATTTTGGGGATCTGTGAAGGTCAAAAGGTGAGGCATTGTGAGCTGCACAAAATGGCGTTCTTAACTCAATTTGGCCCAAAACGCACGCACGTAAAAAAGTTTGTAATTTAAACAACTTGCTGAATCAAAATTCAGAAAATAATCTTTTGTTTGGAGGATTGTTTGGTGTCTTTTAAAAAAGTATTTTTTATTTTCAAATGACTGTTTCATTTTCACATAAAAAAAATGCATAATAATGCAAGAATGGAGATTTTTGCTTACGTCAAACACAAAAATGACTTCCAACAATATGTCGTATTCTTTGCGTTTACAAAACTAAGCACTTGAAATGATTTTTTTCTTCAATACTCTGTGTCATCAAATATTGTAACTAAAATTTTTTCAGATGTTCGTCAAGAAAGCACATCATGAAATGTAGCTATTTTTGGAACATCGTCAAAGCTTTGATACAATTGTTAGTTTCTATTTTTTTTTAAATTTATCGAATTTATTGTTCAAAAATTATTTTTAATGAAAAACTTGCAAAATTTATATTTTCCAAATATTAGGGCGTTCAAAAATTCAAATTAAACTTCATAATTACTTCTCAATTCAGATTCAGAACATTGTTTCACCAAAAGATCATTTACCTTAAAATCACACATTCATTTTACCACAAACATTGAAAAAGCAAGAAAAGGAGGCAAAACCATACACACCAATTCTCATTTTTCCTCATCCTTCTGCTGTCAACAGAACTGTATGGATATCAAGTCATATGCAGAAGATTCACTTTCCCACAGACACACGTGCCGTACACACACACACACGCTCACACTCCAAACAATGGCTGTTCTGATTTTGATATATGCTTGATGGATTTATGGTAAATATTTCATCTTCTGTTCTCGATTCATAACTCACACAAGCGAGCGAGCGAGCCAAGAGACTAAAGCTGGAGACACTTTTGTGGCCGGAATTGCTTTCGTCGAATTTCATCACACACATACACAGTGACAGACGTATTCACACAAACAGTTGACTATTTGTTAGCTTTTATGAGCAAAATTCTGCCTTTGTGGGGGTGGAGAGTGGATGACAAAAATAATGGCAATAGCAAATGAACGGCAAATATTTGCAGCACACGACGAGGACGAAGACGAATCTGGGGCAAACACAAATGGAACCGGGACTTTCAATGAATTACGCACACACATGGCTTGCATATTTGGGTACAGTTTCCGGTTGTTCTGCCCGGAAGTCGTCATGGAAATTGATGAGAAACATCTGGTTTGTGTGTCTTGATTGGGAAAAAGTGGTTTTGTGGTTATGAAGCCTGTTGAGAAGTAGTGATTTGTTTGCAACTATTAGAGATGGAAATTGGCGAAGAAACTTGAACATAGCATTTAAGAAAAAAAAGAAGAAGAAAATAGAAATAATACTAACGTACACTCAAAAACATTGAAAAAAAAAGAAACAAGAAACAAGAAAAAAAGAAACAAGAAAAGTTACAGGGAACAAGGAACAATGGATAATACAAAAAGAAAAAAAAACACCAATTAACTCGTATAAAATCCTCGTAAACCCAACCATAGCTCATGGTATCACGTGGCCACGTGCTTCTCCACTTCCAGTGCAGGCCCAAATTGAATTCCCGCCCACGATCTTATCGCCTGGCAGCCGCCGTTGGCAAACAACGACAAACAACGGGTTTCCTTCCTTAACGTGGGCTCCACGTGGCGGCCAACACATCAAACGGCGACCTTGGCGGTAAACTATTGCCCAGGGTCCAAGAACAAAAACCCCGGCGTAAATGACACGGTTTCCTTTTCGTTAAGGGAGCACCTAATTTATGGGTTAAAAGATAGGGGAAAGGCATGGGATGGGAAAGAAGAAGGTGGCCCCGAGGGTTGAAATCACCAAACAAAAGACGAACGGACTCTGAATGAGAAAATTTGCAAAAATGAGTTGGCAGCAGCAGACGGGGACGGTGATGAGTTTCCCCAGCGGAAAAACTAAAAGGACAAACGACTGACGGGTTGTTGCATGAAGGCAAGCGGGGCCTCCAACTTTTTTGATCTACCACAGAGACGAGTCACTTGATGGTCTAAGGGTGGTCTGGATTTGGGGTTTGAACCTTATGAAAACTTTTTTTGAATTATTTTCATTCGTCCAAGGACATATTATGTTTATGAAACTTTATTTTATGCGTTGTTTTAAAAGTAACAATTGCTAGCTGAAAGTTAATAATTTTAATTACCTTCTTTTAAATAAACCCAAATTTTACATTTCACGTATTATTTTATATTTTTAAATTGAGTCAAATTTTAACTACATGTTGTTTTACAATATATTTTTTAAATTAAAAATTTTATGTCTGTAAAATGTTGAGAAAGTCTTACAATTTTCATATTCCATATAACATTGATAATACATTTTATATCAGTTTACCTTTGATCTTAAAAACGATCAAGCTATCAAGTTTTTTTTTTAAATCTTTTTTATCTAATGATTTGAACAAAAAATAAGCTTTATATAAAGTGAAAAAAATCGAAAAAAAAACTTTCAGGCTTTTTTATTATCTCAAGCTTTTTATTCCAAAGTGTTGTAATTAAAAAAATATACCAGTCTTTCATTAGGTTTAGGTTTTTAAAAGTTTTTGTCACCTCCCCCCCCCTTCAAAATTGGCCCAAAAAATCAGGGGGCAAAAAAAATATTTTTACAATAAACTTCAAAATTTCAATGAAAATTCAAGTGCAACCAGCTGAAATCAAATTAAAATACATTCTCCTGCGTTTAAAATCATTTTTAGCATGTTTGGGTTTGTTAAAAAATCTTAAGGTTTTTTGAAAATTTTCGATGCAAAATCTTTTTTTTCGATACAATTTTTGTTTTTGTCAGATCTTAGATTTTTTAAAAACTAATGATTGCAAAACAACTGAACTAGTGTAAAATGCATTTTAAAACACTTTTTTCATTTAAATGTGAAGACTATGGCTTGTTATTTAAATTTTTATATTTTTTATTTTTTTGCCCCCCCCCCCCTTGACCTCGGCCAGGGCCGAGGGACAAAAACTTTTTTAATTATTTGCATCGGCCTTATAAGAACCTCATAATCAATTCAGGCTATAAAAATAAGAACTGAGCTAATCTAGTACAATATAATCAATATTCAATCGAATCATATTTAAGCTAATATTATCTAATCAAATCTAATCTTATATTATCTTACTTTTTTTCTAATCCTATCTGATCTTAGCTTTTTTTTCTATTCTTATCTTATAAAATATAATGTCATTTTAATTTTTTAATCGAATTCCAATACAATTTTATTACAAGCTTTTGACCCGCCTCTCCTTTACAATTTTCCCCAAAACATTACTGGCCATAAAAATATTGCTTTAAATTAAAATTTGCATTGAAATATCTTGGAAAATCTATTATTGTGATCACGTTTTTTATGCACTTTTAATCAAATAAAGGCTCTTAAACCAATGTTAACTAAAGCTTTTTTTCAAATTTAGAATATTGGGAAACAGATCATAAAATTAAACCTGAGAACAAGAATCATGAATTCAGTTAAATTTTACGAATTTGAGAGTGTAGCATAACTGTAATGATTTTTGATAATTTTTGCTATAATATTTTAAAAATTAAGCTTGAATCTCGATTTTGACTAGAGCTTGGGGATAAAAACTAACCTTATCTCGTAGGATAGTTTTTTTTTTACCTGGAATAACATCAAGAAAAAAAAATCATAATATATTAAATTCTTTTAATACGAATTAAGTAAAATTTCAAACATTCAAAATCGCATTGAATAATTGTTATGTCCACTTGATATCATCACTGAATATTAAAAAAAAAATCAATCAAATATTCTGGAGGTCATTTTAAGCAACTTTTGTTCTACGAAAAACTTCATTAGTTTTATGTCTATCTTCGTACATTTTTATAAATTTATCTTGCTTAGATTGTGTATTTTTCGTATTTTAATGATTCCTGTACATCCTTTAATCATTGTCTTATCCTTTTTAGTATTTTTTATTTAATTCCAATAACCTTTCACATTTTTGACCATCAAATGGAATTATTAGATTTTAGACACTAAAAACTGTGTTAACACAGAGTTTTGGAGATTACAAAAACTGCTGTAAACTTTTTCTGACATAAGAGTACAATGAAGAGTACAAATTATATGTACGGAATGGTATTAACTCATACTGACGGTAGTACTTCGAGAAGAACTTCTCATCAAATTTTGAAAGGTTTAAAAAATTAACTAACTTTAATTTAGAAAATGAATAGCACTTCAAAGTGCTATTTAGAAAGTGTCATGATTCTTTCAACGGACATGATTTTGAATCGGAATGCATTTTTGGATTATTTGGACAATTTTCCACTAGGAGAAGGTAAAATTCAATTCAATTCAATTAGTGTTTATTAGTAAATAATCAATTTACAATTTAGTGTTTCTTATAACCTAATAGAGTTTTGGAGTTCCTTTCAACTATGGTTTACACTATAATTCATTTAGATGTAATTGGATATTCTAACAATGGATTTGGCAAGAGAAGGAAAAATAAAAAAAAACTTCGAGATTTGCTAAGGAAAAGGATAGAAATAGGAAAAGCTTAAAACTAAATCACAGTTTGTATTGTCTGTTGACGTCGAAAAACTTCGCTACACAAGGCAGTTTATCCGTTGTAGATGTACTTCATCATCAGCTCACTGAGAGCTTGGAATTGTTCTGCCTTGTTTCGGCAGGCACGAAAGCGCGTGAGCATCTCTCCAGCAAGGGCGAAAAGCTCAGGAAGCGTGAAGAGATCATCACCAGTAACATCAGCTTGTCCCGGGGGAGTACCGACGCCAGAAGCGGCTACT
Organism: Culex quinquefasciatus; assembly: GCF_015732765.1. Classification (NCBI taxonomy): domain Eukaryota; kingdom Metazoa; phylum Arthropoda; class Insecta; order Diptera; family Culicidae; genus Culex; species Culex quinquefasciatus. The sequence continues at coordinate 63,118,958 of NC_051862.1, read as the reverse complement.
CTAGCGTACGAACCTCCCCAACCGGGAGGGAACGCTGGTTTGGTCGATGGAACCGCTCCGCCGCCAGCTGCTGCAGCGTTCGAGCTCAAAGTCTTCGGAGGTTGGCGGGACGCTGGCGCTTTCTTCTTCTTGTCCTGCTCCTCGAGGTACTTTTCCGCGCGGCACAGCCACGGAAATTCGCCGTGTGGTTTCCACCACAGTTCGCGCACTTGACGCGCGCTTTGTGCTGCTGGGCGTTTTCCCCCAGCTGGTCTTTCCGCGGAAGATTGCACCTTTCGGTGAAGTGGGTCTCACCGCACTTTACGCACCGGGGCGGAAGATTGCAGTTTCTTGAACCGTGTCGAACTTTTGACAGCGGTGGCATTGGGCTGCGTCGGCGGGATTCTTCATGTAGAATCGCCACGTCACAAAGAATCCGTCCAGTGCTTTGATCCGCCGAAGGTCCTGGATTTTGACGGACCCACGATCGAAGTACAGGAGGTACAATGTGTACGTACCTGTCACCGTTATCGTCTTTGAGAGCACCTTAATCTCTCGAGGCTTAACCTTGATGCCCGATAGGTGTTCTTCCAGGTCGGAGATCGGGCGGTCCGGATATCCCTGAAGGACGATCTTCACTGGGACCTTCTCTGCAGGGTCAAATGTAAAAAACTTGAAGTTTCGCAACTTCAACTTCTTCACCACCATGTCGAAATTCAGTTTGTTATGTGTAATAACTTGCACTGACGTTTTACCTATTTTCAGACAATATTGGAGGCCCTCAAGCAACTCGTCAACATCGTCTGTTGGCGCCAACGCCAAAGTAGATTTAATTTGCCCCAGAAATGATTTTAATCTCAGAAGAAATAATTTCCATCCGTATGATTTTTCTAACAGTGTCAGGTAGAGTAAATTTGCAAGAATAATCAATCCATTTCCACAGTGTCAGTTAATCCTTCTATTGTTTAAGCACATAACACAACACAAATGTACCCGCACATACACGCCACACATTGAAGAAGAAAGGAAACAGCAGCATGTAAATAACCGCACACCAACTCACCATTCGTGTCCTTTCCCTTTCACACAAGTTTCGTTCATGTATTTCACAGCACACAATAGGTTCAAGGACGCGCAGCCCGCGTCTGAGCAGGCAGCTTGCGCAAACAGACCAATAGGAGAGCAGGGAGTAGGAATGAAAGAAATGAATGAATGAAAAGAAGAAGTGGCGTGTACATGGTTTAGGGAATAAGGATTGCGCACCCGATAGGAGATTTAATAATAAGACTACTTTTCGTTGTTAGAATGAAGAAGATTCGGCAGAAATTGCCCGAAAATTTATGGTTAAAAACCCAATGAATTTGTTAGTCCGTAAGTCAGTTTAAGCTTGTAAATATAGCAGTAAACATCGTGAAACAAGCTGTTTTCTTGCATCCTGGCCAAAGGAGTCCACTGGAGGAAAAAGTCGTTGTGAATACAGTCCACTCGCCGATTGTCGCCTTGAAGCTGTGTTGCACAAGTTGTGTTGTGTCATTGGTGAACGCTTGAGTGGCAAATCCGTCCTTTTCGGACATAACGAAGAGTTTAATTGAAAGCCCACAAGATAGCTGCCACGAAATTCCCCGCAACTCAGTCGAAAGGTTGGACAGTCAAAAAGCCCTCCTGGAGCCGGGCCTAGCGCTCCTTCATCGTCTGCCAGCGTATCCAAAATAAAAATTGGAGGTGGACGTCGTTCCTTCGGAGAGTTACATTTTTTCTTCTTTTCTTGCTTGCGCGCAAGTTCATCATCGTCATCGTTGTCGCTAGCACTTCTGCTGTCACTGGCGGTGTTGTTTTCTTCTCCACTCAGCATCTCAAATTCGTTGCTGGTGGGAACGTTGGAAGTGGTTGTTGTCGTGGTGCTTGTGGACGGCTGCTGCTGCTGCTGCTGGCCGGAAGTGCTTCCGGATGCCCGAGTCGATTATCTCGTCCGTACAGGGGACTCACGTGGACGGTATGACACGTGTAAAAACGATGGATCGGTGACGTCACTAGGCACGCTCCCGTGCGCGATGGCGGTCGATGCGGCGTTGGTGTGTTTACCTTTCTGCACTCTGCCGGTAGATGAGCTTCGCGGGTTTTTCGAGGCCGCACTCGAACTGCCACGGCCACGGCCGGCCCTTGGCATGCTGGAGCAGCAAACTCGCGGGTAATCACGGTAAATTACGGCGAAAAAATCGAAAAGTTTGAAGAGCTCCGAACACTTGACTGTTGCTGGCTGGTGTTGCCAGTCCCGATGAGAAGGTAAAATAAATTTGTAAATAATGAATATTATGGCTTTTTGAAACATAATTCAAAAATATTTCCAGATTTACAGGCATTTTCAATTGAATAAATTTCATATAAAATGTGATTTTTTTTTAAGTTTTAACTTCGAATTAAGTTTTGAATGCAATATGCATCGATAATTTTATAAACAAAACTAGTTTTAACGAATTTCAGGCAAAATTCTGACTTTTTGCCAATTTTACCTAAAATTAATATCTATTAAGTCAAAAAGCATATAAACTAAGTTAATTAAATATAAACATTGATTTTATCATTGAAAACTATATTAGCAACCTTAGTGATGGTACATTTGACGTAAAAATTAATTTTATACACCTATAAGGCTGGTACAAATTTTATTTTAAAGTTTTTTCCACTCCCCTCTTAAAATTGGTAAAATTATTTTTTTCAAAAAACTTCAATATTTCAATGGAAATTTAAGTGCAATCAGCTGAAATCAATATAAAATGCATTCCCCTGCGTTTAGCATCATTTTGAGCATGTTTGGGTTGATTTGAAAATCTTTAGAATTTTTGAAAATTGTTGAAGTTTATTTTTCGCTGAAATTTTTATTTTCGTCAAATTACATTTTTTGAAAAATTATGTTTGCAAAACAACTGAACTAGTGTAAAATGCATTTTAAAACACTTTTTCCATGCAAATGTAGAAAATATGGCTTGTTATTATAATATTTATATTTTTTATTTTTTGTGCGCCACCCCTCCCCCCTTCCCCATTCTACCCATTCCAGAGCCGAGGGAAAAACACTTTGAAAAAAATTTGCATCGGCCTAATCAGATTTTAAACAAGAAAAACTGTGACTATCAAAGTCACCCTGGAATACAAACTAAGATTTTTAACGTAACTAATTTGTTTAAACAATATTGATAAAACTTTTTTTCAAAAATTGTTCTGGACCTTGTGTGGGCTACCCCAGTACATGTTTTAAAAATAATAATCTCAAGACAAACCTTACCAGTTGGAAAATATTACGAAAATAAATTTATATTCTTTCATAGTCACCCCGGTTTACGGTAGGGGATATTCATTAAAAAACGCGGCTTTAGTTGAAACGAAAAAAAAACATTTTTTCGAAATATTGGCAAAGTTACGTTAAACCATCAAACTTTATTTTTTCAAAAAATATATTTTTACGAAGATATTTTATATTTTGAGTACGTACATTAAACACTTCTTGACCTCGATCAAATTTGAATCCTCTGATCTTTGAAGCTCTCAGCAAATTCATAATGAAATTTCTCCACTAACTGAACCACCCTAATTGCACCAAAAATGACCACGCTGGCGGTCACATTCCGAAGGGGGGGGGGGGTCTCCACCAAGTCGAATGAAAGCTAGTTTATGTGTTTGCTCCACACTCTCTGTACCACCTCCGGCACCGCCCTGTTTGTATGTGTGCGCCAAAATGAAGTTCTAGTTCGAGAACTCCCTGGTGGTGGCGGGCAAAAATCCCATTTCTAGACAAATGGAAATAGGCTAGTCCTTCAAAGGAATGGCCACCGGAGCTGGTGGTAGGGTTAGAGGAAAATAGTTTACGAGCAGAACGCCGCCTTTTGGCGCGCCAGCTTTTTCGGAGCCCACGTTTGTGTTTGTGTGCGAGGTGCGGTTGTACGTGTGAGTCCCTTTTCATTTACTTTAATAACTTTGGCTAGAACCTCCGGGTCTGCGGGTCGAAAAATGCGCCTCCTGCACTTCTGGTGGTGTTAGTGAAATTTTACGCAACACGAAGGCAGAAAATTGGGATATTTTGGGAAAACTGACCATCCCTAACGACCACCCAGGTTCCGCAATTTCCCGTTCGTTTTGGCGGCTCAATTTTATATATGGGCTCGGCGCGCGATGTTCTCTTGCGCCGCGGGCTAATGTTTCCGCATAATTTATAAATATTCATGGAAAGCTTTCAGCAGGTCACACCGGCGCACTTCACTTTTCAAGGGGGTGTGCTGCTCCCAGGAGCAATGGGTGGAGAGGTGTGTTCGCAAACACAGACCACAGTTGTAGCCTGGCGGTGTTTTGTTGGGCAAAACACATACAGCGATTCTGAAGTGAAAACGGACCAGCATGTTTCGGGTTTTTTTTTGGTGGGAAGTTGAGCTGCTGGCATGTAAAGCAATAAGAGTTTACAAACCGAAATCTTTATACGTTAGGACTAAAAGTTTTACAAGAGGGTAAATCTCCGCCAACTAACACAGCAGTTACCCCAACTTTTGTCCCTGATCACGAATCCGAGTTCCGTTTTTTTGATATCTCGTGACGGAATGGCGGAACGACCCCTTTTAATAATGTTTTCAATAATTTGCAACCTGAAACGGTGATGAGATTTAAAATTTGGTGTCAAAGGTACTCTTATGTAAAATTGGAAATTCCGAAAAAAGTATTTTTCATCGAAAGAAACCACTCAATTTTTTTTTTAAAACTCTGCCATTTTTCGTTACTCAACTGCCATGATCAAGGACGACCAACTCTTCCAAAAGTTTTTTTTCGTAAAATTGCGATAACTCGTGATGTTTATAAGCAAACCCCTCATGTTTATGAATAAAATTTTTGTAATTGTCTGCTCTACAATTTTGTAGAACATTATTACACTCTAAAAAATAACCCTGCAAAGTTAGAAAAAACACGAAATTCTAAATTGAAAATTTTTGTTATAAATGAAAAAATTGCCCTTCTGAGTCAATGAAGATTCGAAAAGTACATTAAATTTCCGATAAAATAAAACCTCTTTTTTCGCATGCTCCAACCATTCGTCACGAGATTTCAAAAAACGGACCTCAGGGATCAGGGATCAGGGACAAAAGTAACCCCTTAGGATAAAGTTTCACGCAAATCAAAGAGGGGTCGGGGCAATTTTTCCCGATTTCGTGTGAGTTGGTAGTGAATTACCCACGAAAGTTTTTTTTTGTTTGCTACGAATGTTATGAAAAATATTCCAAAACAAGTGTTTTAAGGAAAATTTCTAGATATTGTTGAGAATTTTCAGTTTTTATTTATGTTCCAAAATATTATTTTTCATTTTATTATTTCACTTTTTGTCACGAAAAAAAAAAGATTTTCGAAAAGAATGTATTTTAGTGTTAAATGTTATCTATTGAGCTATGGTCAAACTTTATAATTATGTTTATCAACACAGCAGATATTCTGAAAAAAGATATTCAGATACTGCAGAATTATTAGATGAAAAAACAATTTTGCAAACATTTGTTTTTAAACTGTTTTCTAATGATTCTTCTCCGAAATAAGAAATGGATTTTATTTATATTTGTTGATTTGATCAAATTGTTCGCCCTTCTGCCGTTTTCAAGATAAAGCCACTTAATGTTTGATTTCAGAAAATTGCCATTGAAGATTGCTCCTCTGGTTTCTGAAATACAGCGAATAAATGAAAACAGAAACAAAAAAATTTAAGTTTTCTAAGTCTCATTTAAACCATAATTCACCAAAAAATCACTGCTTCAAGACTAAGTATTGCTCCTGCCCGATATAGTCACTAGACTGTCTCGATTTTATATAGAAAATCAAAAAAGCAAATAAAAAAGAATGAAGTTTTGTTATGCCTTTTGAGCCTCAAGAGTTTTCTTTCAATTGTAAAGCTGAGCAATTCTCAACGAAATCGGTCTTTTTTCTTCAATTTTAATTTTTGTAATTTTTGATCCAGCTGAAACTTTTTTCGTGCCTTCGGTATGCCCAAAGAAGCCATTTTGCATCATTAGTTTGCCCATATAATTTTCCATACAAATTTGGCAGCTATCCATACAAAAATGATGAGTGAAAATTCAAAAATCTATATATTTCGAAGGAATTTTGTAGGTATGAATACGGACTACACCGGAAAAAAATGTTACACGGTTAAACAATTTTGGTGATTTTTTATTTAACTTTTTGTCACTAAAACTTGATTTGCAAAAAAACACTATTTTTATTTTTTTTTTTTTATATGTTTAAGAGGACATAAAATGCCAATTTTTCAGAAATTTACAGGTTGTGCAAAAAATCTTTGACCGAGTTATGAATTTTTGATTCAATACTGATTTAAAAAAAAAATCGAAATATTGGTTGCAAAAATTTTTCAATCAAAATTTACAATTAAAAAGTATTTTAGTGAAATTTTGATAAAGTGAACTGTTTTCAAGTTAAAGAAATTTTTAGAAGACTTTTTTGAAAATAGTCGCAGCTTTTCATTTTTTAAATTAGTGCACATGTTTGCCCACTTTTGAAAAAATATTTTTGAAATGCTGAGAAAATTCTCTATCTTTTGCTTTTTTGAACTTTGTTGATTCGACCCTTAGTTCCTGAGATATTGCCATGCAAAGGTTAAAAAACAGGAAAATTTATGATTTCTATGTTTTCTAAGCCGCCCTGGGCTCCTAAGTGTTTGAGTACGGCACGGAGCGACGGCGCTGGTTACCCATATTTACACAAAGAATTTAAGAACGCCCACCGCGGGATTCGAACCAGCAACCGCTGGATTGTGAGTCCAGTGCGCGGTACGATTGATCCACATGGGCGGCACAATGGTCCGATTTACAATGTTCAAATATGAAAGATTCGTGAAATTTTCCGATCTGTCAAATACAATATTTTCATAAAATAAAAATCAAGACTAACATTTCAAAAGGGCCAAACATTCAATATTACGCCTTTTTAAAATGTTAATGTTGGTTCAAAGTTTTTTTTAAATATTTTTTTTTGAAAAGATCGGACAATTTTACGAATGTTTCATATTTTAACATTGCTAATTGGACCATTAGTTGCTGAGAAATCGACATCAGAAAATGGTGGGATGTTGGGGTGAGACTTAGAAAACATCAATTTCCTGTTTTCAAACCTTTGCATGGCAACAAAGGGTCGTATCAACAAAGTTCAATAAAGTAAAATATAGAGAATTTTCTCAGGCTTTCAAAAATATTTTTTTCAAAGATGGGCAAACATGTGCACTTATTATAAAAAGGAAAATTTGCGACTATTTTCAAAAAAGTCATCTAAAAATTTCTTTAACTTGAAAACGGTACACTTAATCAAAATTTCACTTAAGTACTTTTTGATTGAAAATTTGATTTTACATCGAAAAATGAAGTTGAAAAATTTTTGCGACCAGCATTTCGATTTTTTGAAAAAAATAGTACTGATTAAAAAATTCATAACTCAGTCAAAGATTTTTTGCACAATCTGGAAAATTCTGAAAAGTTGGCATTTGATGTCCTCTAAAACATATAAAAAAATGAAAAAATTAAAAATACTTTTTTTGCAAATCAAGTTTTAGTTGCAAAAAGTTAAATAAAAAATCACAAAATTTTTTTTTCCCTGTATCATTTTTTTCTTGTGTAGTCCGTATTCATACCTACAACTTTGCCGAAGACACCAAATCGATCCAAAAATTTTTTCAAAAGATACAAATTTTTGAATTTCATACATCATTTTTGTATGGACAGTGCAGAATTTGTATGGAAAATTAATGATGCAAAATGGCTTCTTTGGGCATACCGAAGGCACGAAAAAAGTTTCAGCCGGATTAAAAAATATAAAAAAACGAATGACCGAAATCTGAGAGAGCTCTAAAAATATTAGTGAAACAAAATCAAGAACAAAAAATGAGGCATTTCAATACAAATTTCCATTGTCCCGGGCAGACGGTAATAACAAAATTCATGCCATTTCAATAACAAATATTGTTAAAATAACAGAAAATGTTATGGAATCTTCCTGAAAAATCAATTTTTGCATAACTGCCCATAATTGAAAATTCGGCTATTATGCCAAATCAAGTATTCCGAGAAAAACGCGTTTTAGTGTTTGTCACAAAATCTCCGTCAAGGTATTTTCCCATAAGAGTGGCATATTAGCCGTTTGGTTTTTCGCATCGGCAGCCAAGTCTAAACACTATTTCAGTAAAATTCAAGTTCCAGAAGATGCGTTGGAACATCCTCTCCCGGGCAGAAAGTTGCATCTTGGAAAAATCTACCCATGTTCGTAAAAACACGAACAAGTCAAGTTCACCCCAGGGTATGGTTAAGAGATAACCGAACATGGCTACGAACATAAATTGTTCGAGGCGTATCTGCGAAAAATCTTGTTGAGTTTATTTGACCAACAATGCCACATCAAGTTGAGTTTATAGTAGCAATCAACTGAAATCTTCCAAAAATCATATCAAGTTCATAAAGTAGATTTTGATCCCAAAAATAATTTTATTGGTTTTTAATGCACCCGCCACAATTCAGACCCCCCCCCCTTCTTCCTCTTCACAAATATTAGTAATATTGCTGGAATATATGCACTCACATCAAAACAAGATTTTACAATGTTGAAAAATTATTTTACTTAAAAAACTCATTAAAAAATTGTGAAGAAAGCGTTGAATTGCCAAAATGTCACAATAATTTTCCAAATCACGAAAAATCCAAAGTCTCTATATTCCATTTTTTTAAATTAAAAATAAAAGTTTATGAAAATATTCCTAAAATTGCACAAGTCCAAAAATCCACAGTAAAATTTCAAAAAGCCTGGTAATGTTTCTTATCAACTGGCTGAGAGCAAAAATTACGCAAAGTCCTGAAAATCTAATAAATTCTACCAAAAATCTTGTCGTGATACGGATCCCGTAAATTTTCTAAGTGCCAGAACGATTTTTGCAGGGGGTATATCAATAATTATTAAAAACCAACTTTCGAATTTCAAAATTTCATTGAATACGTTTTGTTAGGGACATTATCTTAGGAACAAACTGATGTTTTTGCAAAAATCGGACGAAAATTTCCTGTAATTTCGACGAATTTTCCGAAATTTTGGTTCAAAGCAAAAATAAACATCAAAATATTTTATCATGTTTCCAAATTCCCAAAAAAATTCTAAGTCCCGATTTTTTTTCGGTTTCCTCATCTCGAAAATTTTCCAAGTGTTGAAAATATTTTACTAGCCGAAAGCCAAAATTTTGCTAAGTCCAAAAAATCAAATAAATTCTACCAAAAATCTTGTCGTGATACGGATCCCGTAAATTTTCTAAGTGCCGGAACGATTTTTGTAGGGGGTATATCAATAATTATTAAAAACCAACTTTCGAATTTCAAAATTTCAATGAAGACGTTTTGTTAGGGACATTATTTTAGGAACAAACTGATGTTTTTGTAAAAATCGGACGAAAATTTCCTGCAATTTCGACGATTTTTCCGAAATTTTGGTTCAAAGCAAAAATAAACATCAAAATAATTTATTATGTTTCCAAACTCCCAAAAATTTTCTAAGTCCCAAAAAAATGCTTTTTCTGTAAAAGTAACGAATTGAAAAATATACGCAAAAATTTCAAAGTCCAGCATAAATAAAATCAAACTTTAAAATATCAGCTCATGAAAATTATTCTAAGTGTCGGAAATTGAAAATTATGTCAGTGACTGCTAATTTTTCTAAGTCCAGCATAAATTTGAAATAAAGTCAAAATAATCATTTCATGATGTTCGGGTAGAATTTTGGAAAAAATAAAATTTTCGAAATTTTTGCTAAGTCTAAAAAAACTACCACTAACACCTCAATATCAACTGTAGATAATGCAGTATGATCATGGAATATACTTTCCATGATACGCAGTCGGTTTCAAAAGACGTCATAACTCGAGGAGTTTACAGCAAGATGCGAATAAACAAGCCAAGATAGTTCGAAGTTATATCCACCAACTCACTTTCCGCCCGGGCTACCACCTGGTGCTAATATCTCGTTTTTGTCAAAAGTGGATATTAGCCGTTTTTTCAATGGTGGGCAGATAAGAGTTTAATAACAGTTTATTTTATCATAACTAAATTTGTTATTGGTCTGATATTGGTTAAAAGCCAAAACAACTTGGGAATAACATTTTTTGTTATGGAAGAATAACTCCAACTGTTATTGGGATGATCGGATTAGTTGTTAAAATAACAAAAAAATAATAACAAAGATTTGTTCGAAGAATAAATAAAAATATTATTAGTTTGTTATTGCAATAACAATCCGATAACAAAAAAATAATAACGACGAATAACAAATCTTGTTATAAATAACATAAAATGTTATTGGCCTAGTATTTTCAAATATCAAAAATGTTATTTCCAAGTTATTTCCGTTTGCTCGGGTCACTTCAAAATTAAATTCGCAAAATGTGGATGCAATCAATCGGTGATAAAAATCAAAATGATATAAATAAGGTTTGTCATACTAATTCCCATACTAAATTGAAGTACACTCAACAAAAACAAAGTGTGCAACAAAAAAAAACCTTGTTTTGAAAAATCGACCATCTCGAGCTAATAGTACTATGGAACATAGTTTATGGAAGCCTAATAAATTGGGTAAATTCATTGAAGGAAAAATGTTACATAATAACTTTCTAAAAGTTGATTAAGCTAGACTGTATGAGTTCAGTAAGCATCTCTCAAATGTAAATAATACTATTATTCCTATGATTCCATTCTTAAAAATCTTAAAATTCTCTAAACTATGTTGAAATGCTTCACAGCTCCTATTTCCTTATATTTTAAGCATGACCCTAATTCATAAATCAAGTTAAAGTCAAAGTTGCCTGATTACCTGGAATTGAGAAGAAGTCCAGACTGAGACCAAGAACAGAACGTACCTTACTACATTTAAATGATTTTATTTTGAAACCCAAATTCCTCCCCACCGAAAAAGCTTCAGACGCGAGCGTAAACATGCGGGCTGGAGAAAAACAGCATTTCCCAGCGTAAATACTCATTTCCCATATATGTTGCCAAGGGTGCAGGACGGAAAATGTGTGCCCTGTTTGTCGACGCTGGGTAAATGCCATTGCTGTGGTGAGTCGAGCATGGGCACAAAGATCGTTGTGGCTTTTTCGGATCAAGTGAGTGTGTGTGGAGTTTTTCCGCGGAAAATTTCAGCGCTGCCGGTGGTTGTAGAGTTTAAAAGTTTTAAGCTGCTGGTACTGATGGGATCGCACATGCGAAAATTCTCCCCTCGGAAAAAGCGTCCTGCTTGTTTGCTTGCTTGGGTGTTTGTGATGTTGTTGTTTTTACGCATCGAGGCATAAACAATTCTGCGGTTTTTCTGGGAAGAGAGAACGTTTTTCTCCGAAAGTGTATTTAGCTGTTGTGCTGGGAAAGTGGGTATTTTATGTTGGATGATGTTTTGAGTTTTTACTCGGCGTTGAATAATTACTGTTTGTTCTCATTTATTGTTTATTCAAGTTCAACGAACACATTTTCAGTACTCAGAATTTATCCACCGAGAACTAACTGCAAATAATCTTTTCAACGCCCAAAAGCAAAATAATCTGGCAACAACACGTCATTATCAGCTTTTCATGCCGGATTTCCATCAATGCTGAAATCCATCCCCATTCATCACTGCGGCTGCCCCCGTAATTACCCGTAAACTTTTCCGAAACCCGGCTCATATCGATAATTTGCCACACAGTTTCGCATCGAGAGATGAATGGGCTCCCTCTGTCCGATCCAGGTCATCCGGATCAGTTCCCATAATTTGTAATTGTCCACCGATCAACACCAATTGAGGGCTGCTGCTGCTCCTCGTTCCCCACTTGAACCCTCTTCAACTCTGGTGAACAGAGCATCAGGGAGCGGTTGCAATTAAATCGATGCAGACAAAGGTTGCAATAATCATCCCATGTCAAGTAAGTGAGGCATGTATTCAGTAAATACCCTCATCGTCGAGCTATGAGCAGAAAATTGTATCGAGTTTTCCTAGCCCCTCCCACTCTGCCCCACTCAACCCATCAATCTTTTTTTATTATGCTCTGAAATCGGTACGATTTATACAGAAATAACATTGATTGGAGATATTTATCATTTTCTATGGCAACGATCTCGGCGTGGTCTCCCCCGCACCCCAACCTTTGGTGGCATCATCGTTCATCCCTGCTAGGATATAGCAACGAGGCTCTCCCTCGCTAGTGTCCTGGAATGCCAACGGAGACTAGGAAGAAGGTTGAACTTTGAAGTGGAACACCACAATGTTACAACGAGGCGGCTGGGAAAGATAGGGGAGGCTTTGGGTGGAAAGAAGCGGTAGGAGGGAAATTCAAACGTTCTGGTTGAGGTGCTGCCGAGAGTTTGGTGGGGGAACGAGGTGGAAGAAAAAAGATCAACACTTGACACAAATAACGGCGAGGTTTCAAGTGTGGGTGATGGATGGGATTGGAGGGTTGTAGTGAAATATTTATGTAGAATGGACAGGGTGTATTTTTTTTTGGAAATCATGGAAAATTTAAGAATCTGACAATTAAAGCAGCTCAAAAAGAATTCTAATATTTTGAAATTGATTTAAATTAAAACTGAAGCTAAAATTAAAGTTGAGATCAAGGTTGTTAACCGAAAAAGTTATCGTCAATAACATTATTGTCAAACGATAACGATAATTGTTATCGTTATCGTTATTTCGATACAATCCAAACTCGATTATCCGAAGCCTCGATCATCCAAAGTATCTATTATCCAAAGTTCGATTATCCGAAGGTTTGTATGGGACATCAAATTCGAATTTTGCGACCCCATTTCAGTCAAATTTGAATGGTTGATTACATGTAAAATAAAAAAAATGCATTTTTTCAATATTTCATCATCGCCATATTGGCCGCCATCTTTGATTTAAATATTCTAAATCCTTTTAGAGTAGTTTAAGGGTCATGCTTAAGTTCATCAATCAAAATTATGATAACGAAAAAAAAAATCCCTGATTCGATCAACTGAAGTTTTGATTATCCGGAGTGAAATTTGCTAAGAGCTTCGGATAATTGAGTCTGGACTGTAATCATATCATGATGAATTTTCATTGTTTTAACAAGGATTTTTTTTTTTTGAAAATTGAGTAAGTTTCAAAGGGACCATCTATAAACTACGTAGACTTTTTAGAAAATACTCAAATTTTCAAAATTTGCGACATAGGTATCAATCGAAGCAAAATTTCGTATGCTGTTTCACTTTATTAAATATTTTTTCTGGAAAATACTTAAGTTTTCGTAAAATACCGTATTTTTTCGAAAAGACTCAAATTTTCCAAATTTTCAATGGGTATCAATCGAAGCAAAATTTTGCATACTTTTGCACCTTAGTATTTTTTTTAAATGCTAAAATTTTCGCAAAATGCCGTTTTTTTTAATATTTAAATTTTCCAAATGTGCAAAATGGGTATCAAACAAAGCGAAATTTTCATGTCTTTTTACTTTGTTAGTGTAGAACTAAAATTTTCACAAAATAGTTTATTTTTTCGAAAAAACTAAAATTTTCAAAATTTACAGTATGGGAACGAATCGAAGCAAAATTTTGAATATAATTTTACTTGATTAGAGTTGTTTGGAAAATACTAAAATTTTCACTAAATACCGATTTTTTTCAAAAATACTAATTTATTTAATATTGTCAATATGGGTCATTTCAGGTCAATTGGGTATGTTGGGTCGCGGACCCTATTATCGGAGATTATTTATCACCCCCTGTCGCATGGGGGGGGGGGGGGCGGGGGTTGAGGGGACATAGAAAGTCGTCGTGTTTTATTTTATTGTACCGTCCTCCCAGTGGTGTCTTCGTCCGCCGTCGTAATATTCGTTTCGTTTCTAGTTCCGGACGTCCCCGCAGTAATGCACAACGTAGGGCACTGGACGATTGGGCCGAACAAAAACAAAATTTCAACAAGTTGCGTATATTTTCGAAAATACTTATATTTTCATAATTTTAATACCCATATGGGTCATTCCAGGTCAACAGGGTACACTTTTGGACTCGACCTTCACCGATTTGGAACAAACTTGGAGGGAACGTTCATCTATCGATAGTTAACAGAAATCCCATGTTTGGTGCTGATTGGATCATGCCTCTATTTTTGGCACCGCCCCCTTTTTTGACGATTTTCTTTTTTTTGTTTTTCTTTCAATCATAATTTTGCAGCTATTTGAGCAAAAGACATACTACAGATTGCATTTTATAGAAAATTGTCCAATGAATTTGATGAAAATAAAATTTCAACCCTTGAATGCCCCCTTACACTATATTTTAACGTTTTAAGTCTTAAAATTAAGTTTTGATCAATTCTTTATATTTTAATTTGTTTTATTTTATCACCATCGTGTTCCTTGAACAATTTTACATGATAATCAATGTAAACCTCAAACTAAAATGAACTTTTGACGAGAAACAGCGATTTTACTGCGCAATACAAACATTTTAGAAAATCGCAAAAAAGGAGGGCGGTGCCAAAAAAAGGGATGGTCCAATCAGCACAAAACTTGGTATTTCTGTTAACTATCGATAGATGAACGTTTCCTTAAAGTTTGGTCCAAATCGGTGAAGGTCGAGTCCAAAAGTGTACCCAGTTGACCTGGAATGACCCATATGGGTATTAAAATTATGAAAATTGAAGTATTTTCGAAAATATACGCAACTTGGTGAAATTTTTAGTACCTTTTTCCAAGCAAACTGTACTAAAGTGGAAAAGCGTACAAAATTTCACTTTGTTTGATAGGGACCATCCATAAACCACGTGGACACGTGGGGGGGGGGGGTATGGCGATTCTCCACGATCCATACAAAAAAGTTTTTTTTTAAACATGAATTGATTATTTACTAATAAAATAAATTGAATTGAACAAAGCGAAATTTTGTATGCTACTTCATTTTTATTGGATTGTTTGGAAAATACAAGAAAAAACACAAAATACCGTTTTTTTTCAAAAATACTCAAATTAAAAAAAAAATGGTTTCAAATCAAATAATTCGCTCTACAGCATTGCCTTGGCGTTCTCGCTTACGAGATTCCTACTCGAGAATTTTGTATGCTATTTTACTTTATTAGAGTTGTTTTGAAAATACTAAAAATTTCACAAAATACCGTATTTTTTCGAAAATACTGAAATTTTTACAAAATACCGTAGTTTTTCGAAAATTCTAATATTTTCAAAATTTACAATATGCATATTGTATGGGTATCAAAATTATGAACATTTACGTTTTTTCGAAAAAATACGGTATTTTGTGAGAATTTTAGTACCTATTTTCCAAACAAACTGTACTAAAGTGGAAAAGCGTACAAAATTTCGCTTCGTTTGGTACTTATATTGTAAATTATGTAAATTTGATTATTTTCGAAGAAAAGCTTAAATTGAAGTTAAAATTGAAATTGAAGTAGAAATTGAAGTTGAAATTTAAATTGAAATTAAGTTGAAATAGAAGTTGAAATTAAAGTTGAAATGAAAACTGAAATTGAAGTTCAAATTTAAGCTGAAATTGAAGTTGAAATTGAAGTTGAAATAGAAGTTGAAATTTAAGTTGAAATTAAATTTGAAATTTAAGTTGAAATTAAATTTGAAATTTAAATCAAAATTTTATTTGAAATTGATGTTGAAACTGAAGTTGAAACTGAAAAGGGAAGAAGCTGGAAACCACCATGCTTAAGTACTTCCTGTAAACAATTCAGCTGGGGGTATGGAAAGGGTAAGCTGCTGCTCACAATGTAATCTTTGTGTGATGAAATGTTTGACACTTTTTGAAAATAAAACACCACGCGATAAGTCACATCGAGTGCACGAGTGAGCGAAGATCAAAGAGTTGAACAGCTATGGTTTATCTAAATGGTGTAAACTCTTTTTCTCCGCTCCCTTCGGCCCTTTCAACTGGGAAACACGAGTACATATCTGGTAGGGAGCGGCAGGCAATTCATGATATAACCAGATGGGACCTTCCCCAGCACATGAGGAGAAATTGGTTTTTCCTACACACTAACCGAATGCCTACTTTCTGGGGGAGGGGGTTGGGGTTGAGGAAAACTCCAGCATAATACATTTACGTCCTGGCGACAGCTGCTGATCAATCTCTCGGAGCCTTTGATGAGGTTTTTCCCACAGTAAGGGCAAACCACACCCATGATGAGGGTAGCTAGAGAAGGGGGAGGGATGAAATTGCTCAGCATGGAAAGGACAATTATGGGGAGTTATGTTGGCAGGGTATGTTAATTAACAGACGGAGAATGTGCCGTCGTTGATTGGAACATATTTTCAGGCATCGAGATTTGGGTGGGTGGAAATAACAAGTCAATAGAGTAGAAGCTTTGGTGGCTCCGGAATAATGTTATCAGAATTGTCTCAGATTTATGCCTTTGTTAGGTTTTGATAGTCGTTAAATTTCATAATGTTTATTTTTTAATAAGAGGCACAAGTTAAAAACCATTCTGTTGAAGTGTTGGGTTACAAATTTTAATTTTCAACTTGAACATTGTTTGAAAACAATTGTTGAATTATTAACTTTTCTCGTCATATAAACCCAATAAAACGGATAAGGTTATAGAACGGATACTCAATTTCAAATGTATAATAATAATGTATAATGTATGTATTCGCTGTCCCTCCTACTCATTACGTAAAATTACACCCTAGCCCCACAACTACTACAACCCATCACAACTTTCACTACTCACCGAAATGTCAGCGTCGTCAGCGGCCGGTACGATTTATGGCTGCCGACGTCCGCCATCGGCGTGCCCCAGAAATCGTTCCGGAAGACCTGCCCCACCGAACTCAACCCCAGCACGTCCTTGTTCATCGTGATGGCGGGGATGTCGTCGTGCACAAAGTCCCCCTGCAGCCCGTTAAGGTAACACCCGATGGCCACCAGGCCCACGAAGAAGTACACCCGCCAGTCCACGGGGTCGTCCACGTGGCCGCCGTCACATTTCCCACCCGCCTTGCGAAGACACGGACTCGGACTGCCGCGACTCCCACAGGGGCTGGAGTCCTGACTTCCGGTCGAGTGAC